>NC_056745.1:467316772-467591772 GCF_019279795.1 Protopterus annectens | reverse complement strand
TTTACTATGGAGGAGAGACTTACAATTATTAAAATGATAATATTCCCCAAGATTTTATACTTAATACAATCAATAATACTTTCACCTACAAAAATAACTATCAAGAAACTGAATACACTAATGTTAAATTTCTTATGGGCACCTAATAGACCTAGGATTGCATTAAAGAAACATACTAATAGCTGGTCTCAAGGGGGTATTTCTTTTCCAGACTTTAATTTATATATTATCTCTTCTATTATAAAAGTTATTACTTTATTAATAGATCGGTCATATGTCGCAAAATGGAAAGATTATTGGGAGCTAATTAGTATGCACTTCATGAAAATCTCCTTAACACATAAAATAAGAAGTTATGTACCTACCATAACGTTCCATGTTAGTTGTCTTCTCTCGCCTTCTTTCTTGCTTGATGGGTTCGGAGCCGATCCTCGGCTCCGACTCGGCACTTGCTTTAGCTCGAGAACTCCTTTTACCAGCTCGAGGCAGCCCCATATCCCATGATGCAAGGCAGTAAGTACCCAGATCTCGTTTGTTGACAAAGGGCAATAACACCAAGCATAAAAATACTTCCCAAAGGAAGAAGAAAACTTACAGATGGAAAAAGGACCAGGTCTGAATGGTCTTTAGCATAATAGTTTCTTATACAAGGTCTGTCCAGGCCAGGGGGAAGGAGGGAGGGTCGCAAGAAAGAAGGCGAGAGAAGACAACTAACATGGAACGTTATGGTAGGTACATAACTTCTTAATGTTAAGTTGTCAATCTCGCCTTCATTCTTGCTTGATGGGACCGCGTCCCTAGCACCTCTATCCTGGGTGGCTCAATGGAACAAACTCTTGAGGACTGTAGAGCCAAAACTGGCTCTGTCCCTGGAGGCCAAGTCCAATTTGTAATGGGAAACAAAAGTGTGAGGAGTGGCCCAAGTGGCCGCTGCACAAATAGTGTCCAAAGGCAGTCTAGCTTGAAAAGCTGTAGAAGTAGCTAAACTCCTAGTTGAATGTGCTTTAGGTTTTGAGCACAGCTGTTTTCCCCTGATCGTATAAATTTCAGTGATGACCAAGAAAGCCATCTGGACAAAGTCACTTTAGAAACAGGAAGGCCTTTTTATTATCCGCATAGGAAACAAAAAGTTGATCAGATTTTCTAAATTTTTTGTTCTGTCCAAATAATATCTAAGCTGACGGTGGACGTCAAGATAATGTAGCTTTTGTTCAGCTCTATCTGAATAGTTAGGAAAAAATACAGGAGATCAATAGATTGATTCAGATTGTTTTTCAAGCGACCTTAGGTAAAAAGGATGGATTAGTTCTCAAAGATACTCTGTCTTTGTGAAAAATCAAATAGGGGTCGAACCGAAAGAGCATGAAGTTCAGACACCCTCCTGGCAGATGTAATAGCCACTAGGAATAAAGTTTTCCAAGAAAGATATTTCAGGGAACAAGAAACAGCTGGCTCGAAGGGGAAGAATCAAGGATGTCAGCACTAAATTTAGATCCCACTGAGGAGGAGGATTCCTGATTGGAGGCTTTAGTAGGAAAATTCCTTTCAAGAAGGCCCTGCAGAGCCTATGGGACATAATATTATGATCTGCTATCCCGACATGAAAATTAGAAATAGCAGCCAACTGAACTCTGACTGTGGAAGAAGAGGAGCCTGCATGAAAAATCTCTGCTAAGAAGTCCAGAACTGCCTGAACAGGGGCAGTAAAAGGATCAATATTTTGGGCCTTAGCCCAATAAGAGAAACGTTTCCATTTGCTTGTGTAAATCCTCCTGGTAGAGGATTTTAGTGAAGCTACTATGATATCTCTAACTGGGTTAGAGATCAAAGGAAGCCTGGCTAAGGAAGGAAGTGGAGCAACCATGTTGTGAGGTTGAGAGAAGGGATTGACCGGTGCAGCTGACCGGATTGGTGAATCAGTAGATCTGGCACTGGGTCCAGATGCCACGGCTGCACCAAAAGGTGATGATGGAGGAACGGAACCAAACTTGTCGAGGCCAGTAAGGGCAATGAGAATCAATTTGGCTCTCAAACGGTAGCTTTCTGGATCACCTGAGGGATCAGAGGAAATGGAGGGAAGGCATAAAGAAGTCCCTGGGGCCAATCCTGGGTCAGAGCGTCTCTGGGGGGATGGCCTGATAGAGGGAAGAGGCTGAAGAAGTCTGGACATTTGCTGTTTTGGGGAGTAGCAAAAGATCGCAACATGGACGACCCCATTCCAGAAAAATCTCTTCCGCTATGGATTGCTTGAGAGACCACTCGTGAGGCATGAGAATAGCTCTGCTCAATCTGTCCGCTATAATGTTGGTTTTCCCAGGGATATGCGTTGCTACCAGAAACCGATGAGAGGAGATCGCCCATTGCCATAGTCTGAGCTTCTCGACACAAGGGGTAGGACTTGGTTCCGCCCTGTTTGTTGATATACCAAACTACAGACATGTTGTCTGTGTGGACTGCAATTGTCCCTACGGGAAGAAAGTCGTTGAGGGCTTGCAACGTTAAAAGCACTGCTCTCATCTCCAGGACATTTATGTGCAGATGGTACTCGAACGGTTGCCACGTCCCATGAACCATCCTGCCCTGATAATGACCCCCACCCGATCAGGGAGGCATCCGTGGTGACAGTGGCTATCGGGGACGGAGGTACAAAGCACCTGCCTTGGTGAACCTGAGACGATGTGATCCACCAAGCAAGATGTTCTTTGCATGTTTGTGTCACCAGAATCTGGTGACGCATTGGGAGTTGCTGGTATGACCACTGTGTGAACAGCATCCACTGAAGGAGGCGCATGTAGAATCGAGCCAGGGAAGAAGAGTAATGGCCGCAGCCATGAGACCTAATACCTTCAGAACCATTCTGGCCTGTACTTTCTTGCTGGCCAGAATGATCCTGACATGAGTCTGAATGTCTGAAACTCTTTGTTCTGTAAGGGTAGCTGACATCCGAACAGTGTTTAAGTTTGCGCCTATGAAGGTAATAGACTGGCAGGGCGATAAGGATGACTTTTCGAAGTTGACTGAGATGCCCAAATGAGAACAAAGGTCTATTGTGTAATCCCTGGCTTGTATAAGCTGATGCCTGGTGGTGGCTGACAGGAGCCAGTCGTCGAGATACGGAAACACCTGGAATCCTTGACGCCTCAGGTGAGCCGTGACCACTGCCATGCATTTGGTGAACACTCTGGGGGCTGTAGTGAGACCAAAGGGCAAGGCTCTGAACTGGAAGTGACTGGACCCCAGCCGAAAATGGAGAAATCTCCTGGAGCGTCTGTGAATTTTGATGTGATAGTACGCATCCTGAAGATCTATTGAGCACATCCAGTTGTCCTTCTGTAAGAAGGGCAGAATTGACTGAAGAGTGACCATTCGGAATCTTGTCTTCCTGACAGACTTGTTGAGTCTGCTGAGATCCAATATTGGTCTCCAGTCTCCCGTCTTTTTGGGGACCAAAAAGAACCTTGAGTAGATTCCGGGCTCTGAATGGTCTATTGTAACTGGCTGAATGGCTCTTTTTTGCAGTAGTTTTGCGATTTCTAACTCTGCAATCTCCCTTAGATCCGGTGGTACATCTGGAAGGGAACTTGAGGGGAAGGGACTTTCCTCGAAAGGAATTATGTAACCCTTGGATATGATCGACTGTACCCATCTGTCTTGAGTGAGGGAATGCCAGGCTTCTGGGTACAGTGATAATCTTCCCCGACTGCCTCCAAGGAGGGACAGCCGGGCAACACCTCAGGGATGCTGAAAGGGCTTATCAGAGAGGCTCCCTGTTTCCCCGGTTCTTCGGACCCCCTCTGCCTCTAGAGCGGCGTCTGTTGTTGTTACCCCTCTGCCTCTAGGGGTAAACTGACCACGTGAATCCGGCGTGACTCCTTGGGATTTACGGAACCACATCTTCCCACCCTTCTGTCCTTTGGGATAAGGCCTAGAAGGGGTGGAAAAACGGACTCCAACAGCAGAAAGAGTCTTGCCGTCCTGCTCACACCTGGTCAAGGTCTCCTTCACCTGAGGGCCAAACAAAGCTGACCCATCAAAGGGAGAATTTGTGAAGGACGCCTTAAAGGGATCCGCAAAATCACATAGCCGCATCCAGGCTTGGCGTCTAAGAGCCACACCTGTGCCTGCGGCTCTACTCGCTCCATCCGCAGCATAAGATATTAGCCACATGGAGGAGTTAGCTATGGAATTGAGGGTTCCTAGCTGCGAAGCAATCTTTTCTTGAGCCCCTGCAGCTGTAGGATCCTGAACTACTTCTCCCAGCTCCTTCAGGATATCTCTGGAGTCTGGTGAAGTGACAAAGATAATTCAGCGAACGCATAGCAAAGGTCGCTGAGGAAAACATCCGCTTGCCGTACCTATCCATGGTCCTAGAGTCCTTATTAGAAGGATGGACGGGCACGGAAGGATCTGCAAGTTCCTTTTTGGTGGCCGCAGCCACCACCATGGCATCAGCGGGGACACCCTTGGTAAGGAATTGTTTGTCACTAGGGGCAGTGATAAATTTAGAAGGCCTCCTAGGGACTGGCTCTACAGAGTCAGGAGCTGTCCACGCCTTTCGTGCAATAACCTGCATAAGGGGGTCGAAAGGCGGAGACACCCAGGAGGTGGAGGACCGAGATCCAAACGCCTCTAGGTATACTGACTCATCCTCAGAGGGATTGTTGGTGGGCCAGTTTCCCCTCTGTTTCAGAAGTTCTAGGATGTCTGAGAAGGAGACATCCTCAGAGGGGATCTAGGGGATCCCTCTGACTCATCAAAGTCAGTATCCAAGTGACAGACTCGGGGAGTCTACATGCTTCCTCTTACAAGTCCTCTTCCTAGGAGGATCTCCCGAAACATCAGGAGAATCCTCGGAAGAGGGGGAAATTCCCAATGGGGAAACCTGAGGCGGAGGATCTCTGGGTCCTGTAGCAAGAGAAGTGGCAGAGATGTCAACAGGTACTATAGAGGGAGGAGCTACGGGAACAGACTGCTGACTGATACCAGTGGCCAGTACACTCTTCATTACCTCGAATGCTCCCCTCCCAGGCAGGTCCGAGAGAACCCGCTCCGAAGAGCTAGGAACTCCCGGGACCACCGAAAGGGATGTCTCCGAGGCAGATGTCGGAGCCGAGCTCACCAAGGCCGAGGCTCCAAGGGGAAGAGTGGGCTCGGACAAGGGTCCGATGCCACTCACCCCCCCGGAGGAGACCATGGAAGCCCGACCACCGAATCCCTCTAAGGAAGAGGAGATAAGAGTAGAGGCTGAAGGAACAGAAGGGGGTATCCGTCCTCCAGCCGTAGCAGTAACCATGCCCGAAGACTCCAACTCCAAACTCTGGGGTAGAGTTGAAGGAGGAACTGTAACGGGTGTGGACCAACAGTCGCCTGCTGAGACGGACTGTGTAGCATTTGGGCCAGTACCTGTGACTTGAGTAATCTACTGACCACTCTCTAGGTCATGATCTGACAACCTGGATGACCTTGAAGATCGGCTCCGATGGCTCCGTTCCGATAGAAGAGGCGAAGCCGGAGCCGAAAGTATCGGCTCCAAGGAAGGAGACCTCGACCTCTTCCTGGAATGAGCCATCGGAGCCGATACTACAGATCCTGTCGGCGCCGACTTCACGGAGCCGACAGAACGTTTCGATGTATCGGCTCCAGCCGGAGCCGATACAGCCACCAAAGTAACGGTGTCGGAGCCGATCGGAGCCAACACCGATGCCTGTGCCACATGGGTGTCGGAACCGATCGGAGCCGACATCGGCGGTCAAAACAGATTCGCACCGATAGCCATCGGCCGAAAGCTTTGTCGAACCAGAATCGGCTCCAGCCGAGCCGATCTCGACTCACGAGTCGGAGCCGAGGCCGCAGGCTTAGAAACAGAAGCCTGGGCCTTGGCAGGTTTAGTTGATTTTGGTGGAGCCGACTTAGCCGGAGAGCCCTCCGGCTTAAGAAGGCCCCTAAGAATCAACTTATTACGTCTCTCCTGCAGGACTCTCTGGCTGAAGGAGTGACAAATAGCACAGGAGTCCTGCAGGTGAAGAGGGCCCAGACAATACAGGCAAGAAGTGTGACCGTCTGTCAGAGACATCTTCTGACAGCACGAGTCACACTTCTTAAAACCCGAGACCCTCTCCTTAGACATAGTGTTGAGAACACACACACACACACACAACACCAGTCTAAATTAACTTACACAAATACCAAAAAGGTATTCTATAAAATCCAACACACACACACACCCTAACAGGGGGGGGGGATGGGATAGGGAAAAAATTGACTAACAAAAAATTAAAGGAGACAGGAAAATTCTGTCAGAAAGGGTAGAATATAACTTAAACTATCAATAAAAGAGTTTTTTTGACTAAAAAAGGGGCTTGAATCACAAAAGTGAACAACTTACCAGGAGCTGGTAAAAAGAAGACCTCCCAAGCGAAGCGGCAAACGAGATCTGGGTACTTACTGCCTTGCATCATGGGATATGGGGCTGCCTCGAGCTGGTAAAAGGAGTTCTCGAGCTAAAGCAAGTGCCGAGTCGGAGCCGAGGATCGGCTCCGAACCCATCAAGCAAGAATGAAGGCGAGATTGACAACTTAACATATATGATTATAAATAACTCCATGTTGTGGTTGCTAAAGGAATTTTGTACTTCACCTATTACACCTAAACATATGGTCTGTTACCCATTAAATATTATTATTAGTTATCGTAACTTTATATTCATGCACCCTAAGTATAGGGAATGGAATTTTATTGTATTCCCTATAATTTATACTCAGGGTATGCTTATGTCATCTACTTCTGAAGGAGCTCATTTAGCTATAGATAATAATCTAAAGTACTGGTATCAGCTGATATCTGATAATAAAGTTAAAAATCTAGATTTCTTAAAACAAGAATTTGATCTAAGAGAAACTTGCTGGTTAGAGGTTCAGATCTTTAGACAACATCTCATTGATAGAATAGATCTAATGTCTATAACAGTTAAAGAATCTATTCCAAAACTGATTGATTACTTGATAATAAATTTACAGCATAAAGTTTCTGATAAAGGTAAACTTTCATATATACATAAAATTATCAGACAAGAAACTTTTACAATGTAGATTCATACTGGAATTATTTCACCTCTATTAATGGGACCCACCAACTCAACAAGATAAACAATATATATTGAATCTGCTTATAGAACTACATCTTCCATTGTCTGGAGACTTTATACATGGAAATTTTACATAGATCTTTTATACACCTTTGATGATGAATAAAATTAATAATAAAGATAATCTATGTAAGAGATGTAATGTAGAAATTAATGCTGACTGGGCTCATATGTTTTATGACTGTATGAAGTTGAAAGAATACTGGAAGTCAATTAATGAATTTTTGCAGGCTCTTTTACAGATAATTTCATTATTTCTAAGTCTCTTATATTATTCAACACACCTGTACCTCAATGTGTTAAAAAGATTAAGCTTCCCTTGTTATGGTCTATCCTAGCAGTGGCTAGGAAAATAATAACTAGAAATTGGATTTCAGATACACCTCCTTCGTTCAATGAATTTAAAAATGTTATGAATATAATGTGTCATATGGAAATAAGCACAATTAGAATGAGAACAACTAGAAAAACATCACATTTTATTGTATGGGATAATTTACAAAATTTGTTAAAAAAATTCTAATTTCAATAGCACAGTATTTTAGTTTAATTAATTGATCTGATTGTAGTGGATGTCTTTGTAAATACTTTAGTTGTTTTGTTGAATATTATAATAATACCTATTTTTAATTATTTGTATAAAATTGTTATGATATTTCTCTTATATGTTAAAACAATAAACTTGTTTTGAAAAAAAAAAAAAACAGTTTGAGTTTTGGTTCAAGAGATGGCTTCCAGTAATTTAAAAGAAAAAAATAAATGAAATGTACTCAGAGGTGATTAAAACAAATGAAACATTGAAAGAATATGTCAATTTAAACAACAAAAGGCTGGAAAAAAATAGAAGAATCTTTAACTAGCCATTCAAATGAACTGATTAAACTGCAAAAATCAGAGGCTGACATGACAAAAAATATGTCTGAATATAAGGTTTCTCAAGTAGAAATATTTAAAATTAGTACTTGATATTTTCTGCTGTACCAGAGAAATTGGAGGGAACATACTGCAGTACTTTTATGAAAGAACAAATAAGCACCTGGACTGGTGTCCCACAGCAGAATTTGTTAACTGAAATGGTACACTCAGTGTATGCTCCAAATCTGGCCATGAGAACGCAGCCAAGACCTATATTAGTAAAGATGCAATTATACCAGCAGAAAGTTGATCCTGACAAAACTGTGGCAGAAGGTTAAAGTATTAAAAACTGGAGACAGCACAGTGTTTTTAGAAAATTATTATTCACTGTACACCAGGTAGAAGAGAAGTAAATTTATTCCAGCAATCCGGGAATGTCGAGAGGGAAGTGTGAGATTCAAGCTTCTGTAGCCAGTTGTCTTCAAAGTGCCTTTTTTTCCCCTGGAGGATCAAAGGCATTTTTTTATGCAGTGCAGGCTAAAGAGGAAATAAAAATGTTTATCCAACTAAAGTGAATCAGCAACCAGAAGTGGAATGTACTTTTCATTCTTCTTATGGTAAGGCTCATAGAGACCTTTAACAATTAAACCTTTCCCGATGTTCTAAAGGAAAATATTTGAGGGACAGAAAAAAGCACATGAGTTGACTGGAAGAAACAGCAATGCAGTACACTGAACTTGAACCGGTGTCTGATAATGGGAGATGAAGATAAACAGAAAGAAGACCAGCAACTCTGAAATTAGTGAATAAATGGAAGACCACAAAGCATCTTAGCACATTTTTGAAATACACCAGGCTTTTGTTGACTTTGCTAAACTTATGGGTAGACTGTAAAGCATATACCCTACTTTATATCATGAATGTTTAGAAGGCCACTAAAAGAGGGGGAAACTAACGTAAGTAAAACAATTTTTGTTTTTAGTATTTGTATAAAACATTTCATGATATAAACTGCATGTTATGTACAGTAAAACAATTTTGTGTAATGTGTAGTCAGGGGTATTTTAAATATAGGGCGAGTCTTTTCAGTGACTGTTGTATGTGTTAAAGATATTAAATTAAACAAGTACTTTTTTAGTTATAAGAAATATAGGTTTTAAAGTATAACAAGACAAAAGGCTGGACAAAAGCAAGTTTAATGTTCATATGCTGTGATCTTGGGCTGCTGGGGTGGGGGATGGGGTGTAAAAGTGCACTTAATTATATTATATGAAGAATTAGGATATTTTCTCTTTTTATTTTACAAGGATAAATGTTTAGACTACTGCCTTTGGCTTAATCTTTAAAAAAGACATCATGTCCTTACCAGAATGTTTCATCTTTGTTGTCGATCTTCATTCATTCTTGACAGATGGGTTTAGTTCCAACCTCTTGGAACTAACTCGGCCATTATACAGCTCGCACCAGCCAAAAACTCTCGAGCTAAGGCTCTACCCACAAAGCCCCTCTCTCCATTACCTCAGATCAAGTTTGAAGCCTAGTATAGAAAAGACAGAAGCCCTGTCTAAGGTATAACCATATAACCTCCCAGGACAAGGTCCAATCTTCCAAAAGCCTTTCGAGGGGGCAGGAGGGTGGGATGCCAAGAATGAATAAAGATCAACAACACAGATAGAATGTTATGGTAAGGACATAACTTCTTTATCTGATGTTGCCAAACTTCATTCATTCTTGACATATGGGACAGAGTCCCCAGTTACGTTTGATCTTGGGTGGCCTTAAGGAAAGATATTCCTGAGTAATACAGAGCTAAAGGATGCTCTTCCCCTGGAGTCCGTGTCTAATTTGTAATGGGTGGTAAAGGTATGATGAGTAGCCCATGTTGCAGCTGCACATATTTCTTCCATAGAGACCTTGGAATGAAAAACCGCTCAAGTGGAAACAGATCTGGCAGAATGCTCTCTAACCGGAGCGGGCAGTTTGAGTTTATTCTGATTATAGACAAAGGTAACACAATCTCTAAGCCTTCTTAATAAGGTAACCTTTGATACAGGTTTACCCAATCTGGGTCCTGAGAAGGATACAAATAATTGGTCTGATTTTCTAGAAACCAGATAAAAATGTAATTGTCTGTGGATGTCCAGCAGATGTAAACAGTATTCACCTTTGTTTCAAAAATTTGTAAAGAAGACTGGCAAGTCTATAGATTACTGGCTAATATTAGATTCTGATACCACTTTGGGGAGGAAGGATGGGTTGGTTCTTAGTGACAATCTCTGTTTGTGAAATATAATATAAAGATGTTTCACACATAAAGTTGTAACACAGAAATTCTCCTGGAAGATGTGACAGCCACCAGGAAGATGGTTTTCCAAGACAAAATTTGAGGTTGCAAGTAGCTGCTGGCTCAAATACTGTTGAACTAGGAATTGTAAGACTAAAGTCAAATCCCATGATGCTATAGGATCTTTGAATGGGAGTGTTAGATGTAAGTTGCCTTTAAGAAAAGTTTTGCATAAACGATGAGACATCAAGGAATGACCATCAACTCCATTATGAAAATCGGAAATAGTGGCTAACTGAACCTTCATTGTGGAAATAGAGGCTCCTGATTCAAATAAGGATGCTAAATATTCCAGGACCTTATCAACTGATGCTGAAAAGGGGTCTATGTTGTTTGTACAGGCCCAAATCGAAAATATTTTCTATTTGCTAAGGTAAAGTTTCCTAGTGGATGGTTTATGGGAAGCCAGAAGAATTTTTGTACTGAAGAGGATAAGTTATTCTGCCTGGAAATTACTGGAATTGGAGATACTAAGTCATCAGCTTGAGATTTTGGAGATTGGGATGCACCAATCCCTGAGGGTGAGACGGCAAGCCTGGAGCTAGGCCAAGAATCCAAGGACAGTGAACCAGATGAGGCCAAAGAAAGGAGAACCAGACTTGGTGGGATCAATAGGGTGCAATGAGAATTACTTTGCTTCTCAACCTTTGGGCTTTCTTCAAAAACGGAGGAATCAATGGAGTAGGAGGAAAGGCATAAAGTAGTCCTGGAGGCCAATCGAGGAGAAGTGCGTCTCTTGGGGACTCCCCGTAAGGGGGAATTAGGGTAAAGTAGCTGCTGCATTTGTTGTTTATTGGAGAGGTGAACAGATTGCAGCATGGCTGGCCCCAACAATGAAAGATCTTTATCGCTATGTTGTGGTCGAGAGACCACTCATGAGGCAGGAAGATGCATCTGCTCAATTTGTCCGCAATCACGTTTAGAGTTTCCTGGGATATGTGTTGCTATCAGAAAATGGTTGGAAGTGATAGCCCATTGTCAAATCCTGAGGACTTCCCAACATAATGGGTAGAATCTGGTTCCTCCCTACTTGTTGATGTACCAGAGTACTGACATGTTGTCTGATTGGATTGCAACTGTCCCTGAAGGAAGGACAAACTGGAATACTTGCAATGCTAAAAGCACTGTCCTCAATTCTAAGATGTTAATGTGCAAGTTGGTCTCTTGCGGGGATCAAGTGCCTTAAACAGTCTTTCCCAGATAATGCCCCCCCACCCTATCTGTGAAGCATCCATGGTCACTATGGCTTTGGGTGGAGAGGAAGAAAAGGTGCAACCCCATAGATTTTCTTCTGACTTCATCCACCAAGATAAATCCCTTTTACAGTGATTTATCAGAATTGGATGAGACACAGGATGCATTAGAATTGACCATTGTGATGCCAAGAGCCACTGAAGTAGCCTCGTGGTAACTTGCTAGGGGTACTAAGGTTATAGTTACTGTCATGATTCCCAAAGTTTGAAGTACCAGGCAAGCAGGAACTTTGTTTCGGGAAACGATTGCTTGAACTTGCAACTTTATCTTTATCAGCCTGTGAAGGGGGAGGGAGGCTACACAGGAAAATGTATTTAGTCTTGCTCCTATGAACTCTAGATCTTGTGTAGAAGTCAACTGTGACTCTTCCTTGTTGATTGAAATGCCTAGTGCCTTGGCGAGGTGCAGCACAAAGTCTGTGTTGTAAAGCAGTAGATGCCTGGAGGGGGTGGTGAGGAGCCAGTCATCTAGGTATGGAAACACTCAGAATCCTCATAGTTTCAAGTGAGCTGTTACCACTGCCATGCATTTGGTGAACTCCCTGGGGGCTGTGGTGAGACCGAAGGGCAGTGCTCAGAAATGGTAATGACTGGCTCCTAGCAAGAAGCATAGATATCTTCTGGAGCATTTGTCCATCTTTATGTGGTAATACACATACTGAAGATCGATAGAATACATCCAATTGTTCTTCTCCAGAAAGGGAAGGATAGATTGAACCATGACCATCTGGAATTTCATTGGTTGTACAAATTTGTTCAGTAGACTGAGATCTAGAATTGGTCTCCAGTCCCATGTCTTTTTTGGCACTAAAAAGAATCTCTATTAAAATCCGGATCCTATTTGGTCTGGTAGCACTTCTTGGATGACTCCTTTTAGGAGCAGCTTTTGAATTTCTACTGCTGCCAGATCCCTCTGACTGGGTGGAATACCTTGGATTTGCTTTTGGAGCTTTGGTAAGAGATTAAAGGGGATGTGGTAACCTCTGGTAATAATTCTCTGCACCAAAGTATTTGAGGTTCTCATGAGCCAGGCTCTTTGGTTCAGTGAAAATCTTCCCCTGACTGCTTCCAGAGGTAAACCATCAGGCCTCCATTCAGGAGCGCTGGTAGGGTTATCCAGAAAAGGAATCTCTGGAGCCCTGATTACGCAGACCCCTCTGCAACAGGGAGGACGTCTTCCAGTAGAATTCCTCCCTCTGCCCGGCCAATGTATCACCACAAACTGGAGCATTATTAATGCTAACCAAGAGCTTTGCACAGCTTTGGGTCCCACTCCATAATTTTGTTTTTAAAAAAAATATGTTGTTTAAATATTTATTTGAATCTGAGAAAAAAACAGTATAGTTTGTCGATTCCTAATAATGCATGCATGTTTTCATGTGGTCATTGTATTTGCTGTAAATACATTTTAGTGGGAGATCAGCTATTTCTGTCAGTACAGAGTTTTACCCTAAAGTTTAAAGAAGCATTCAATTGCGCTTCCACGTGTATTGTTTACATTGCAATTTGCTCATACTGTGGATCATTCTTCACTGGTAAAACTATTTGTAAGCTAAGTAACAGAATAAAGGAGCATTGCAGAACTATTAGAATCTCTGACTTTAAAAACACTTTAGCCAAGCATAGCTCTGTGTGTTCCCAGTTTTCATGTTTTCATTTTTCTGTTTTTGAGAAAGAAGTTGTGCCTTTTGGTGACAGTAATAACTTGCTTGAGGTTAAGGAACTACAGTGGCAAGTTAGGCTGCATGCTGACTCGCCCCCTGGACTGAATGGTAATTTAAACATAAAATGTTTACTGAAATGGAATAGATAGCTCATGACATCAACATTGTGGGCGGAGCTTTCTCACTTGTATTTTAGGCTGTTTACCTAAGAATTTTCACTCACTCATATTTGAATACTGAAAGATTTCTGATGAAGATCGATAAATAAAGAACGGAAGTACTCAAATCGGAAATTTGTTTTTCTAGTTTATTTACTTATTTATTTATTTTAGATTTGTTGACAGGGAAAGTCCAGCTGGATTCATATCCATTTTCAGTGGAGGCCCAGGGAGAAAACCTTCAGAAGTACAAGTTAGGTTAACAAATACAAATTCAAAGAGTGCAATACCAACAGTTCAGCTACAATTCATGCAAACAATGATTACAAAAGATAATAAGATGGAAGTAAACAATTTGAGTTGGTTTGGGGTACTAAGGAATATGGTGTAGAGTACTATCTGAGAAAAAATGCCAGGAAAAAATATGATGGAAGAGAAAAAATAACAGCATTGAGCGCATAAAGAGGTAGGCTATGAGTGGTTAACCTGAGCTAGAACAGATGCATATCCAGTGGTTAGTGAAATAATTTTTAGCTGCGATTTTAAATTTAGTTAAAGAGGGTTCCAGGGTTAAGACAGGAGGGAGTAAATTCCAATTTTTTAATATGTAATTGGAACTACAGTGGCAAGTCAGGTTGCATGCTGACTCGCCCCCTGGACTGAATGGTAATTTAAACATATGGTAATTTAAACATAAAGTGTTTACTCAAATAGAATAAATAGCTCATGACATCAGCGTTGTGGGCGGAGCTTTCTCTCTTGTATTTTAGGTTCATAAGTTCATAGGTTCATAGGTAGGTACTAGGCTATTAGCCCTAGGGCCTATATAAGCCTAGCCAAAAAGGTACCCTGGCTTTTTCCACCCAAGAAAATAATTTTCCTGTGCCCCTGTCGAGCAGAGCCACAGAAGTGATCCCTGGGGTGAATTTCCTATTTCCCATCCAATCATCAACATTTTTCTTGAAGAGTGCTAATGAGGAGCTCTGTTTGACATAGATAGGTAGTCTGTTCCAGAGTATGGGAAGTCTCTGGGACAAAGGCTGTTTACTTTAGAATTTGCACTCACTCATATTTGAATAAGGAATATTCTTTAGTACCCACAAATGAATGCTTCTTTCACAAAACTGAAACTGCACATTACTAATTTTTACTAATTTTTTTTTTACAGGGAATAGACACTAGGCCAACATTGAACCAAAAAACACACCACAGTATGTCTAACCCACCCAGGTGGAGGGCTACGCCCACCATACCCCCCAATGCGGAGGGGGCTGAGCCCCCTCACCCCCAACTAAATATACCAACTTCAGTATAGCACTACAGTGGGGAAAAGGGCAAATTTCCCCATACTGGTCAAATGTCTCCATTCCCTGTAAAGAAATTTGGTAATGTACATATGCGGTTTTGTGAAAGTTTGGTGTTGTTGTCTAGGTAAACTGAAATTCAGGTAAATGTAAATTCCATCTATAGAAGTAGACCCATACACACACACACACACACACACACACATATATATATATATATATATATATATATATATATATATATATATATATATATATATATATGTCTCCTTCCCTCTCCTCTTCTCTCTTCTTTTATTGGCTATTGTGATTAAGCACAACATTATCATTTTGTAAAATCACTTGGTAGCATTGTTGCCTCACAGCAAGAGGTTCTCCCATTCCATTCTCAGTTGGAGTGCCTTCTGTGTGGAGTCTGCATGCCCTTCCTGCTGTCGAGTGGCGTTCGAAAGACATGTGTGAATGGGCGTGCCTTTGTTGAAGGTTGGGCATCGGGCTGGCACCTTGGCACAGTAAAAATCTACTGCCAATCATAAGCGGACTGGAGTTCCACTGTGGCGACCCCTAACAGGGAAAAGCCAGAAGAACAACAACTCCCCTTCAACTATTATAACTTATTGGCTGCCATCCCACTATATTCCATAGAACCAGAATCAAAAGTGTCCACCCCTCCAACCTGTCTTGCTCTTTTAAAATTAGTGGCTCTCCATTTCGCTAGCTAAAGCTTTAGTTACCCCTGCTTTGATATATAATTGCTTAGTGCACACTGTAGCTCTTAGGATATTAACCCATTTTTCGATCTTACTTTTAAAATCTGCAACATCTACTCCAAGACCACCAATTATTGGACAGACCACCTTCTGTCTGTCTGTAATCATATTGGGATTAGTGTTTCTGGTTTGCCCCTGGTGATAGAAGCAGCATAAGGACATTATTTCCTAGAGACTGCTAATCACTGGAAAGCCTAATAACTGCTTCAGAAGTGCCAGCTTGGAATTTGTGCTTATATTTTGCTTCAGGTGAGAGAAGGTGCAGAGTGCATTGATTCCTCACTGTTTCTAATTGGGCAATGAGTGCCTGTGTTTGACCTTCCTGATTGGTCTGGTTGCTATTCAAACCATCTAGCAGGAAAAGGCTACAACAAGCCTACACACGCTTGCATCATCCGGGACAATATTGTTGATCACCAAACAGCCCGTGGCCTGCTTCTCATCTTGGGATTGGTACTACTGTTTTGTTTCTGGTGAGAGAAGGAGCAAAGCAGCACTGTATCCCAGCAGTGTAAAGCTGTGGTGAGAACAGCACTAGTAGTAGTCAGGCAGTAGCCATTCATACGGTTCTCCTCTTTTCATCATTCTTCATAAGCAAATTCTTTCTTTTCAGTAAGAACTAACTTCAGAATATTTGTCTAAATATTTCATCCATAAATCATCAGGTCTACTTATTAGTTTCCTCTCAAGTGTTTGGCAGTGCCCTATATAGACACAGACACCTTGAGTTGACATTTTTCCTGCAAAAGCACCATTCAAATTTCACCAATACCTAGTTGCATACAAGTACGTACTCGTTTGCAATGACAAGCAACAGACTTGCAAACTGGATACTCCTGACAGTACTTTACATTCTCACTCCAACTGTTTAATCAATAAAAAAAGGTCTCTTGCCATGGATATGAGCTTTACCACTATTTCTGTTACCAGCTTGGTGGATATGGACATCCTGAGGCAACGTAGAAATGTAGAAATTGCCTCATGTTTACCGACAACCAATTACTTCTCAAACAAACTGATATGGTATGTGAGAAATGTATTTATACAATGTCACTGGAGGCAAAGCTCTCATATAAAAGTAATTGTAATGTCACTAAGGGTGTCAGTAGTACACACACTATACTAATCACGCACAATTCAAAGCAGACACATAGACCCACACATGCTGAGGTACTTAAATGTAATCTTCCTAAATCCCAAAGACTTCCTAGATGAAGTACATATAACCAATACCCTCAGCAGCCTTGAATGCACTCTTTCAAGACGCCCACATCAACACATACAGCCACAGCTCATGAAGCCTCTACTTCTAAGCCTGTAAGTCAAGCTACCTTTAAGGCAAACCACCACACAATCCAATATTTTGGTCATTGGAGACTCCATTATGAGACACACTGATATCCCTCTCACCAAGCTAAGTAAGAAGAAAGTTATGTTCAGTTGATCAGGGGTCAGGATCTGCCACATCATGCACCAACTCAGGTCACTGGACCACAAGTATGAGTATGATTCAGTCATAGTCCATGTGGGTGTAAATGAAGTGAGACTTACCTCCCTAGACTGTATCAAGAGAGACATCATGGAGCAAGGAATATGTGTCCCAGTCTGGTATGTCCCTAGCACTAAGCTACATTTTACCCTCTCCAAGGATGATGCCACAATACAAACAAAAGAATGACTTTAATTACTGGCTTAGTTTCTGGTGTCATTTTAATGGGATGCAATATTTGTCAGCATGGAAGGAGACAGTCAACAGACAATGCTGCTTTGGCAGGGATGGTCTGTACCTCTTCCTTCTAGACTTTTGAATATTAGCTAAACCATTGTCCTCCCTCATAGTACCTTTTTGGGCAATGCCACACTGAAAGTACTTCCAGCATAGCATATCAAAACCAAGAAAATCTAAAGGTGTTACTGTTCAATGCCAGGAGCCTAAACAAAAAAACTCTACTCCCTAGAACCTTTCTTCACCATATAGCATCCTGATATCTGTGTGGTCACTCACACATGGTTTAAAGCCATGCAGAGCACCCTGACAGTGCAAGGTTATAATGTCTTCCACACATTTAGACCAGCTACTATACAGACAGGGGCATAAGCTGGCGGTATCTTGATTTACTTCAAAAATAAATATACATAAAGGCTGGTCAAATGGGAAAATGCACGTAAGCTTCTTCACATTCAAATCAGCACAGGTAAAATTCGATACCACTTCCTTGCAAGCTATAAGTCTCCTTCTATGACCCAGGAAACTCATACTGTGTATTTAAACCTATTCAAAACACTTACCATCAAATCCAATACCATATTCATGGGAAACTTCAATTACCTCACTATTAATTGGTACTCATATATGACACTAAATGTACAGTTGCAGGGATTCCTGGATTTTGAAAGCATAAACTCCCTGAACCAGAGTGCCAATACACCAACCAGAAGTGCAACCATACTGGATCAGGTCCTCACTAATATGAGAAAGTGCTATACACCCCCTAGTGTAAGTTCTTCTCTGGTAATGTCAGACCACAAAATGTTCTCCTTTGAAGCAAAAATATAACCTGGCACCCCAGCTAACCCAGAAATATTCTGAAACTATTTTAAAGCTAACTTCCTACTATTAAGTGATAACCTGGCAAAATTTCAAGTCCCATAAGCCCTGAGAACACTGCTCCTTACTAGGAATTGTTCTCAGAAACACTATACAACTATGTTAATAGTTGCATGGAGGTAGCTGTATCCACCAGGAAGAAGTACATCACTAACTCAAAGAAAAAAAAAACAAGCTATATTGGTGGAGTCACAACATCAACAGGCTGTATAGCAGAAGGAAGAAAATCATGGCAAAATTTGAGAGGTACAGTACCCAGCAGGATAAAGGAACGTTTATCAAACTTAACAATAAAACTCAGAGGACAAATAAAGTCTACCAAAGCCAAATTTGAGGTAAATTTAGCCTCCCAGGCCAAGGACAACCACAAGGCATTCTATAGCTATGTTCTCAACCTCAAAGGCAATACACAATTGTGTACAGAGCTCATTGTTAAAGGAGCCACCTATACTAAGCAAGAAGGAGTCCGAATGGAGAGATGATAAATCAGCAAGCAAAGGAGAATAGTATTGCTGGAACTGAATTCATCCTCAAATCTTGGTGAGTACCTTCACATGGTGGACCCCGTTTTTTACAAAATCTTACCAAGATGACACTGATATATAGACTGCATTTTATATAGCATATGTCATGACAGGAGTAGGTTAAAACATAAAAAAGATAGCTGGGTGCACAAGACCCAGGATAAAAAAGTGCCCAATCCTGATAGGCACATTGGTGCCAGGAATGGAAAAATGACAGTGTAGCATCCTGAAGACATGGAAACATTTCTACAATGGGGCAAGGCCAGGCCAAGGGGGAGGATGGCCATCCTGTTGTAGTAGGAATTAGTAGTCCACAAAAATTACAAAAACTGATAGGCCAGAAAAGAGCCATATAATCAACAGAGTGGACTACTGAGGATAAGACAGAAATTCTGTATTGTTACTGTTAAATAAGAAGCCCATAATTTCAAGACAGAAGATACACAAAAAGATTAAGACAGATACTGGAGGAAGGAAAAAATACTCGCACAAGAAAAACTATCAGAAGCTTCAAATAAAAATTTGAGTTCATTAATACAACAGATTTGTGAAAAACATTATATAGACCAAGAAACCTTGGAGTGTTTGGAAATAAGTGACTGAGGAAGTGTGACAATATAAAGAACAAAATATAGAGATTTTTGAAAAGTATAAAAAAAATATGAACATGGGAAAGAAAGAGAGATCTGATATGGTGCAATATTTATGCAAAGGAAAAAAAGCCAAATTAATCAATACAGAAAAAGCAACCCCAAACATATTTGGAGAGAAAAACAGGCAAAAGCATCCAGATATGGAAAATTTCACAATACAAAAAATAAGATCACAAACAGGGAACATAGAACAAAAGATTAGTAAAACAGAAGTTAAAAAAATAGAAGCTGAAGTTATGGAATACCTAAGAAGTGAAGGATTTAGTGTAGAAAGTCTAACACAGGTTGTATCACAGCATGATGGAACAAGTCCCCCAAGTAAGGAGAAACAGGAGGAGCAGGTGACATCTGAAGAAGAAATACGGACATGGGAAAGAGAAAGAGGTTTAATATGGTACAGTATTTATGCAAAGGAGAAAGCAAAAAAAAATCAATACAAAAACAGCAGCACCAAAAATATTTGAAGAGAAATACAGGCAAAGGCATCTGGCTATGGAAAGTTTGACAAAACAAAATAATAAGAAAACAAAGAGAAAAAGTAGAAAAGAGGATTAGTAACGGAGAAGTTAAAGAAATAGAAACTCAGGTCATGGATTATCTGCGAAGTGAAGGATTAGTGTAGAAAATCTAATTTTGATAACATCACAACAGGATAGAGCAGTGGATCCCCAAATGAAGGAGAAACTAGTAGAGCAGAAAACATTTGATCAGTTGCTATATGAAGATAATTTGTAGCCTTCCACAGGAAACTAGTACAAAGATTCAGTTGAAGTTGCACAGCAAGAGAAGGAATGGGAAACTGTGGCAATTCTGACATATCATTGTTGTGGAGTGACAGGCCAGTGAGTTCCCATATGAAAGAGTAACGGATGATATAGGATGAAACTGAAGAGAATGTGGCACAGCAAGATTCTCTGGAACTTTCTGTAGATTGCCAGCAAGAATGGAGAACAAAGAATGTGCCCTCAGTTTAGAAGAAAATGAACTAAGAGAATAAGAAGTTATGTACCTACCATAGCGTTCCATGTTAATTGTCTTCTTCTCGCCTTCTTTCTTGCTGGATGGGTTCGGAGACGATCCTCGGCTCTGACTTGGCCATATACTAAAGCTTGAGAGCTATTTACCGGCTCGAGGCCCTCCCCCTATCCCACAATGCTAGGCGTCAGATACCCAGATCTCGTTTGGTATAGCTAACACCATGGAGACACGCTGCCCTACTATAAAGTTTACCTACAGTGGTAAGAACTGAGGAGGACATAACCTAGAAAATAGTCAAGCAGAGGAATAAGGCCTCAAAAGGATTCATCTCGGTCTGTCCAGGCTAGAGGGATGGCGGGTGGGACGCAAGAAAGAAGGCGAGAAGAAAACAACTAACATGGAACGTTATGGTAGGTACATAACTTCTTAATGTTAAGCTGTCAATCTCGCCTTCATTCTTGCTGGATGGGACAGCATCCCTAGCACCTTAGCCCTGGGTGGCTCATCAGAACAGACTCTTGAGCACAGTGGAACCAAACTCAGCCCGACTCCTGGAGGTCATATCCAACTTGTAATGAGAAATAAAGGTATGAGGAGTGGCCCATGTGGCTGCAGCACAAATAGATTCCATTGGAAGTCTTGCTTGAAAAGCTACTGATGTAGCTAACACTCTGGTGAAATGAGCTTTTGGTTTTGTAGGGAGTTCTTTATGTCTTAGTTGGTAAATGAAGGAAATGATAGAGGCCAACCATCTAGATAAAGATACTTTAGATACTGGCAGGCCCTGCTTGCCCTCAGCATAGGACAGGAAGAGTTGGTCCGACTTCCTGGTTTGTTTTGTCCTATCTAAGTAGAAACGTAATTGCCTGTGAACATTCAAATAATGCAGCTTTTGTTCAGCTCTGTTTGAATAGTTAGGAAAAAAGACAGGAAGATCAATGGCCTGATTCAAGTTTGTCTCAGAAGGAATCTTGGGTAAAAAGGAGGGATTAGTTCTAAGTGAAACTCTATCTTTGTGAAAAACAAGATAGGGAGGATGAATACAGAGGGCCTGAAGTTCCGATACTCTTCTAGCTGAGGTGATACCTACTAAGAAGAGAGTCTTCCAAGAGAGCAATTTTAAGGAACAGGTGGCCGCAGGTTCAAAAGGAGGGAGAATCAGGGAAGTTAATATCAGATTCAAATCCCACGGAGACTGGGGATCTCTAACTGGAGGCCTCAGCAAAACAGTCCCTTTAAGAAAGGCTTTACAAAGTTTATGGGACATGATGCTGGTCTCTGACAGGCCAGCATGAAAATTAGCGATAGCAGCCAATTGGACTCTAATGGTGGCAGAAGAGGAGCCCACTTGAAAAAGCTCTGCCAAAAAATCCAGAACACTGTGGACAGGGGCTGTAAAAGGATCTATATTTCTGGCCTCCGCCCAGAAGGAGAAACGTCTCCACTTACTAGCATAGGTTTTTCTGGTAGTAGATTTGTGTGAAGAAAGGATGATTTCACACACTGGCTGAGGAAATATGTGGAAGCCTGGCTAGGGTTGAAAGTGGAGCAACCAAGCTGTGAGGTTGAGAGATTGAAGGGATTGGTGCAGCCCGCCCAACTGATGGACCAACAGGTATGGCACTGGGTCCAGACTCCAGGGCTGCTCCAGTAGGTGACAATGCAGGAATGGGAACCAAATTTGTTGAGGCCAGTAAGGGGCAATGAGGATCATCCTGGAACCCAAAGCGGTCGCTTTCTGAATCAGTTTGGGAATTAAGGGAAAATGCGGAAATGCATATAGGAGACCCCGGGGCCAATCGTGTACTAGAGCATCTCTGGGGGAATGGCCAGGGAGGGGAAAGAGAGTGAAGAAGTCTTTGCACTTGCTGTTGACAGGGGTTGCAAAAAGGTCGCAGCAAGGTTGACCCCATCTGCGGAAAATCTTGTCCGCTACTAACTGATTGAGAGACCACTTGTGAGGCATGAGAATGGCTCTGCATAGCCTGTCTGTTATGACGTTGGACTTCCCGGGGATGTGCGTTGCTATCAGAAACCATTGGGAAGAGATCGCCCACTGCCAGAGTCTGAGTGCTTCTCGACATAAGGGATAGGACCTGGTTCCACCCTGCTTGTTGATGTACCACATTACAGACATATTGTCCGTCTGAACTGCAATAGTCCCAGTAGGTAGAGAGTCCTGAAGAGCTTGCAACGCTAAACGTACCACTCTCATCTCCAAGACATTTATGTGCAGGTGGTATTCTAGGGGTTGCCAAGAGCCCTGGACAGCCCTGAAAATGCCCCCCCCCCCACCCAATCAGGGAGGCATCCGTGGTCACCATGGCAACAGGAGGAAGAAGAACAAATGGTCTGCCCTGGAGAACTAGAGGGGAGACCATCCACCAAGCCAGGTGGTCTTTGCATGTTTGAGTGATTTTTATCCTGTGGGACAATGGAAGTTGTTGAAAGGAAAATTGGGTAAACAGCATCCACTGGAGGATCCGC
Source organism: Protopterus annectens (assembly GCF_019279795.1). Taxonomy (NCBI): domain Eukaryota; kingdom Metazoa; phylum Chordata; order Ceratodontiformes; family Protopteridae; genus Protopterus; species Protopterus annectens. The sequence continues at coordinate 467,569,030 of NC_056745.1, read as the reverse complement.
ATGTGAAAATGAGCCAGGGGGACTAAAATGATTGCTGCTGCCATGAGACCCAATGTCGTTAGTACAAATCTGGCATGAATCGTCTTGCACTGTAGTAGGATCTGTACATGTCAGCGAATCTCTGATACTCTGTCTGGAGGAAGTGTTGCAGATAGATCTTTTGTATTTAATTCTGCACCTATAAAGGTTATACACTGACAAGGCGACAATGCAGACTTTTCAAAATTTATTGATATACCTAGCTTGGAACAAGTCTGAATGGTATAGTCCCTGGCTCGCAATAGCTGATGCCTGGTGGAAGCAGTAAGGAGCCAGTTGTCTAGATATGGAAACACCTGGAATCCCCGTAGTCTCAGGTGAGCCATAACCACTGCCATGCATTTGGTGAACACCCTGGGGGCCGTGGTGAGCCCAAAGGGCAGAGCTCTGAATTGATAGTGACTGGCTCCCAGCTGGAAGTGGAGAAACCTTCTGGAACGCCTGTTTATTTTTATATGGTAGTACGCATCCTGAAGGTCTATGGAGCACATCCAATTGTCCTGACCCAAGAAGGGTAAAATGGACTGGAGCGTGTCGAAAGATTTTACTCTTCTAACATATTCTGGAAGAATCACACCAAGTTCTTGTAAGCAAGTAAAACAGCTTTATTTTACATGCATGGAGATCTGCTACATGATAGTAATATGCCAGCAGTCTGGCTACTTGTACTTTAAGTTCTCCTTATATAGACCCTCCTGCACGTACATACACGTAGCACAGAGGACTTTCATTAAAATTGATAGTTTGATTACTTGTTTTTACCAGCCAGTACCACAGTTATTCTTGCACCATTAACTTTATCAGCAGTTTAAGATTAACTCCTGCATTCCTCAGTGATCAACATTTTCCAGAACATTTCAGTTTGCACGCAGTGAACATTTTTCTGCTTAACCCTTTAAATACAGAATACAAAATATGTTGACTTCAGTATTTTTCCACATTTCCCTTACAACATTTTGTATACTGTTTATTTTACACAATCCCAGATACGTTGTATACCTTCTCATAATCAGAGAAATATGCTTTTGTAGCATTGGCAGAGATAACCTTCGATATTATCATTTTGATACATGGTATGCAACAGCAGCCAAGCAGCAAAAATATGATTGCACCAACACATACAGCAATTAAAATGTTCATCAACACAGAACCCCAGTTTCCAAACAGATTTTGGAAAAAGTCAGTCAAGGGGTTTGGACCAGGTTTAGTCAGTTCAGAAACTTGTTGAATTATTTCAAGATGGCTCTGAATCGCGTGCTCGTTATCAGGAATGAACGAGCAGCACTCCTCGTGTATCAGAGCGCAAGTACCTCCTTTCGCCGCTAGGGTGAAATCGAGCGCCATACGGTTCTGCAACACTACTGTTCTCATCGCCGTTAATTCGTCCGTCACCAATTCTAGCGCTGAAAATGTCGCATTACTCAGAGTCTCTAACAGTTTTGACAGTTTTCTCAGTTCCCAGATGGATTTTACTGTCCCATATGCTGGCAAAATACCAGCCCAAGCAATTACATCATCGCCTAGGTCCATATGTGAGAGTCCTTTGCTGCTGACGTGTGCCAAGTCATGGTGATAAATCCATGACGCATCAATGTTACCAACGGGATTAATAGGTTTATTAAGAGAACGTGCATTTCATATTTTACCTTGAGGCAACGCATTTATGCGTCTGATAGCTGGTATCAGATATCCCAAAAAACAACTTCCTGACCAGCCATATGGTAACCATTTATATGCTTTCCTACCACAAATAAAATAACAATCATTTGTTTTGATGGTAATATTGGTTGCAAATTCATAACTCCCATTTGGCTTTAGCCCCTTAAATAACAGGCCATATACATACAGCATTTTTTCAACAAAACTAATATCATTTACATTGATGTCTTTTTATAGCTCCAAACTTGGTCTCACACTGCCCTTCTAGGGTACAATTATGAACTATTGTCAAATTACATTGGCTCACCCCACCTTAACTTTCCCAATCTTTTGAAAACACACTGTTCCATTTTGGCCCCAGAAGAGGCAGCGCCACCTTGTCTCTCAGTGGTACTTCTGTGGTTTCAAACAACAAACTATTCCAAGTATCATTTATTCCCAGAGGGGCTGTCCCTAACATTAAGCCACTGTGTACAGTAGGTATTGCAGTACATACCCAACAATTTGAGACATTCATTGAGGATGCATATGCATATTTAATCGCTTGATATGTATTAAAGTTTGGATGCCAGCTGGTGTGTTTGTCTCTTTTTGAATGGCTAGCTTCATTAAAAGACAGAAATGTCCAAAACAGAAATATTACAATCACAATAGTTATAAACAATAAAACATTGCAATAGAACCATTTTTCTCTTATTCTCATTATTGTCCTTCATGATTGCTGCTGTCTGTTTGTTCCCCAGGGGAACTCAAGTCTTTATTTAACTTAAAATGTTTTATGATTTTGCAGTGCGTTAGGTGGATCCATGAGGACCTTTCTTTAATCCGAACTGCTGTTGGAGTTGCGATTAGCACCTGGTAGGGGCCCTCCCATTTGGGGGATGCCCAATTCTTGCGTTTTATTATTTTGATCCAGACCCACTCGCCGGGTCTGATTTCCGTGATCTTGTCGTCTCTTGAACCTGAAAAACAATCGTTAAACAGCTGTTAGTATTGGTCAGCATTTTCCTCATGTACTCAGCTATCTCCTCACGTTCCGCAGGCAACAAGTTTTGCCACTGCGGGACGTAATAAGGTCTCCCATACAACAACTCAAATGGGGTGACTCCTTTTGAGGTGGGAGTTGTGCGCATGGAAAGGAGGGCTAGAGGTAGACAGGTAATCCAAGACTGATGTGTCTCGGCCATGAGTTTTCTCAACTTGCCTTTTAGAATGCCGTTATGGCGTTCCACCAACCCTGCTGACTGTGGGTGGTAGGCACAATGGTGTTTCAATTCAATTTGGAAAACTGTAGACAGTTTCTGTATGATCTGATTGACAAAATGCGTGCCGTTGTCAGAGTAGATGCGTGTAGGAAGTCCAAAGTGCGACGATGTGATTGACCAAAATTTTAGCCACTGATTGAGCATCCGGATGTGTCACCGGAAAAGCCTCAACCCACTTAGTAAATGCATCTACTATTACTAACACAAACTTCTTTAGTTGTGCCCGGCTCAATTCGATGAAGTCCATACATATTTTATGAAAAGGATAGGGGTGTTGGAAATGATGCCGGAGCAACTCTGACCCTCCCCGTGGTATTTAGCACATACTATGCAGGATAGACAAAAACGTTTTGCATATGCAATGAAACCCTTGGTCCAAAAGGTAAGGTGGATAATTCTAACCATAGCTGCAGGGCCCAGATGGGAAGGGCCATGCACAACTAGTGCTGCATATCTAAAAAGATTAGTAGGCAAAACATATTTATTATCCGTCCCACATAGATTCCTTTGTTCTGCCTAACACCATACCTAGTCCAGCGTTGTTTTTCCTGTACTGTGCTAAGTTCCTGCATGACTTGTAAGGTTTGCAAATCAAATTTATCTGTTGGTTGTAATTCTGTAGGTGTGGTTTCAAGTGAAAAGGTACTGGACATAGCTGCCTCTTTGGCTGCTTTGTCTGCTAGGGCATTACCAAGTGATACCGGGTCCTTAGCACGGGTATGAGCAGCGATTTACAGATGGCCAAACCCGTGGCCGTTGGACGGCTTGTAGTAATTCAAGGATTAGGTCTTTGTGCATAATGTCTTTCCCGAGGTTGTAACCATCCCCCTATTTTTCCATTGCTGAGCAAACACATGCACCGTAGAGAAGGCATATTGACTATCCGTATAGACAGTGACATTCCTGTCCTCTGAAAGGAGACATGCCCTTGTCACAGCAATCAGTTCCGCTGCTTGAGCGGATAAGTTCCCGGGCAGTGGTCTTGCCTCTATTATCTGAGTTGCAGTAGTAACTGCATACCCTACCTGCGTGGTGCCTGTTTCTGTTTTGCGTGCTGACCCATCTACAAACAGTGTCCAGTCCGCATGTAGTAAGGGTTGATCTTTAAGATCCGGTCTTGGTAGAACTTTAGAATGTATGAGATCTAAGCATACATGCGGAATACCGTCTTCAGCAACAGGTAGCAATGTCGGTGGATTTAAGGTAGTGCATCTCTCAATTGTCATGTGTGGCTGCGATAACAGCGTAGTCATACAAGATAAATGTCTGCTAGGTGACAGAAATGTTAACTTGTCCTGCAGAAGGATGACTGCTACAGAGTGCGGACTTTTAACGTAAGATCATGGAACAATACCAACGTGGCAGACGCTTGTACCGCCAAAGCGGCTGCAATTACTGCTTGCACACAGTGTGGTAATGCTCGTGCTACTGAGTCTAATTTGCTAGAGTAAAATGCCAATGGTCTTAACTTATCTCCATACATTTGCATTAAAACAGATGTCATAAATCCCTGCTTGCAATCTACAGTCTGTATAAAGGTCTTACTGTAATCTGAAACCCCAATGTTGCTGACCCAGCTATCAGTTGCTTGATCCTAGTAAATGCCTGTACTGCCTTGTCTGTCCAGTGCAGCAAATCTTTGCCGCCATCGGTATTGCAAAAATTAAGTCTGATAGCGGGTGCACTTCTTCGCGTAGTTGGGAATCCAACTACGACAGAAGTTCGTAATGCCTAAAAGGACATCATTTCTTTTTGTAGTTGGCATGGGGCTTGTAAAATAGCATTCTTTCTGCTGTCATCTAATCGCCTGCCCTTCCCAGAGATAGTATAACCCAGGTAACGACTTCTAATTTACAAAATTGTAACTTAGACTTATTTACCTTATGTCCTTCGTGTGCCAGAAAGTGTAGTAGTTGAATAGTCTCGGACTTACAGAGTTCTTCCGTAGTCGCGCCAGGAGGATATCATCCACGACAGCAGTAGGTGGCACCCTTGGGCTGGTTGGAACTGAGCCAAATTGGTGGACATCTCTTGTGAGAAGATGGTCGGACTTTCGCAGTATCCCTGCGGTAACCTGGTATAGGTATAACGCTTGCCCATAAACGTAAATGCAAACCAAAATCTACTATCTTCCTGCAAGGGAATAGAGAAAAGGCATTACTGATATCAATTACAGAAAAGTAGTTATCCGTTGGAAGGATATCGCTCAGCAGAATAGACGGATCCGGGACTATGGGGCCCGAGGTACCACCGCGCATTTATTGCCTGTAAGTCTTGTACCATCCTCCATGTCCCATCCGGTTTTTTTACTGGAAATAAGGGCGTATTACACGGTGAGTCTGTGCACAGAATTAATACTCCAGCTTTCAAAAGTGCTGTGATTACCGGTAAAATGCCCTCCTCTGCCTTTCTGCTCAAGGGATACTGCCGTTTATGAGGTCTAAATTCTGACTTGGGTGTAATCTTTACCTGTCCTGCCATTCTAATCAGTCCGATATCGTGCTGACCCTGCGACCATAATGAGTTTGGAATCATCTGCAATTGAGATTCTTCCATGGGGGTAAGGAGACATAGTCATAATGTCCCAGGGATTGTATCGGTTTGTCTTCCCTGAGGTGCACGGTCGGTCTGGCTTGTGTAACCCAGTTAAGTTTTTGAACCTGAATGCCCTTACCTGCCAACTGTTCTGGTGTCCATCCTACCCATTCAGTTATTTTCTTACCCACGAGGTACCATGACATTCCTTCACCCTCCGTGACTGAAATATGTGTGGTTAATTCATTCTTATACAGCAGCTGCATATCCCTTGTAAGGCTACATGTGACTGCAGAATTACCTAGTGTGTCCCAAAAAGGCTATGCAATACTAGTTCGGTGACTTTAAAACTAAGAAATTTCTTTTCGTATTCTAAATCAGGTGCCGCACATCTTCTGTAATACATTGTGCAATGTAATGGATCTGACACCTTCGGATTTGTTATGCCGTATTTGCTTAATGCCAAATTTGTAAGAGCCGTCACTACACTCTGGGGCCTGTCTCTATCAAATCATTACTATACCAGTAATGTAGATCTCCCTGCCCCTCTAATAGCATTGCACTATTCAGTTCTATTCTCCTTGCCACCATCCCCGTGGAGGTTGGGACGGCTGCTATACCGAACACTTGCATTAAATCTCTTCCTAGTAAATGTACTGGGCAGATTTCTGAAATTATTACTCGGAACCGTATGGTTTGGTTCGTCTCTGGGTCGGTAAACCACAGAGGTTTGGACAATGGCTCTTTGTAAATACGACCATTTGCTGCTTTTACAAGCACATATTCATCTGAGGTAACATCGGATGATATGGCAGTACTTCTGACTAACGTTCGAGAAGCCCCTGAGTCACAAAGAAATTCTATGTCTCGCCCTCAACTTGCAATGTGATCACTGGTTGGGATTCCAATTGCATAGTTGATGCTAGTGCTGTTAGATTTACCATTTGATATTTCTCATTTTCTGCCATTTCCTGTCCCCACCCATCGCCTTCACTTGTACCTACTTCCCCATTCTCACTTTCTTCTTCTTCCTCATACCCTCCATCTACGTCTTTTGACCATCATATAGTCATGCGGTACCACCGAAGCAACCATCGGTTTCTCCGGTCCTCTGCAATCTCTGGCGAAATGTCCTTTCTTACCGCACTTAAAACACTCCCTCTTTTGCCTACCCTCGAAATCCTCAGAATGACTTATGCCTCCCGTCCTCGTCCTCTTCCCCTGCCACGCCTCTTCCGCGATTTATGGAACCTTGAACTAACATTAAAGTTCCATCTTCACTAACTGTAAAAGTCTGGGCTTTTTTATCTTTTTTTTCCTTCAGGTATTTCTCAGCATGTCTAGCATAATCCATAAGGGGCTGTAGACGCAGCTGTCCTGTGTGTGATCATATGCTTTTGTATAAAGTTACCAATGGCTGTCTTGCAGCCCTTTAGAATGCATTTTTCAGTTGCTGTTCATAGGGCGAGTCATTTGCCTGATTTTCTGCCTTAATCAACCCACTATGAGCATCAAAACATTGTGTGAGACGATGTAGATAATTGTCTACGGTTTCGTCATCTGATTGAACGCATTGATTAATGCAAGTCCAATCTGCTTTGGGCTTCCAATGTTCTTCTATTTTATCTAGGAGAGTCTTTATTCTGGTTCTACACACTTGAGTTAAACGGCAAGGCTCCCCTTCCTCTGGTAGCAGGGGTCCCAAGTTCCGCAAATAAGGTGCCAATCAGGTCCTAGGATTTGCCTTATTAGTTGTTCAAATTCTACAGCGTTTAATCTATAACTCATTCTCATGCCGCCTACGCCTGTACGGAATTTACGATATCTACTTTTGGATGGGGAATCCCTCTACCGCTTTTCGGATATCATCACGGGTCCACGGTCGGTAGACCAATATGGTAGGACCTCGCCTTCTGCCTGCTTGAGGATTTGCCACTTCTATCAGTGGGTATTCCTCTCCTTCCTGATCTACCTTCTCCTTAATTTTCCAGTCCCTTCTCTCCTAATACTTCCGCTGTAAGTCAAGAGTGTTGGCAGGCTCTCTCTGTAATATAATACGTGGGGGGACACTCACGAAGCCTGGTATTGCGGTGGGTCCTGGTCGGGGCACCTCAATAACCTGTGCAGGGTCTGGATACTGGATGGGAGGGGCCGAGGATTCTGGTGACTACGACTGACTATGGAAGTTTCATTATCTTCCTTTTGAACAAAGTACACATCTTTTTCACTTGAATTACCACACCCTTTTTTCAAATTTTGTTCCTTATGTTTTTATTTGCTTCCTCCAGCCATTTCTGTGCCTGGGGAATCCCTACCTTCTTTTGCTTCCTTGTCTTATTTCCTGCCTGTTTGCGCAGTAATCTTACTAGATTTTGACATTCTGACTTATTTAAACATCCACTAAACCCATGATCTTTTTTCCATTTATCTAAATATTTTACGTTCTTTGGGTGTAAATCAAACATAAACTTTTCATCTTCAGTTTTGTCGTCGCAACTGGTTCCTGTTCCCATTTCTCTTACGAGAAACTATTCCTGTTCCTGAGATCTCTTGTATATGGAATCTATTCACATATACTCCTTATACTTTGAGAAAATTAAATTTCTCCCTTGACTAGTCCCTTAAAATTTAGACAAAAATTCCAATCAGAAACAACAAAAATAGCTTTTCTTTTGCTTACCTTTGTGATTCCTCCGCCTGTTTCGCTGCCACCTCACGGATTGAATCTGGAAAGAGTGACTGGCCTCTAATTTCAACCTGTTTCAGTTGGAGGTCTTTCATTCGAGGAGAGCCTGATCTCTCTCCACCTGCGCAGGTTTTCAGCCTCTCTTTGTTCGATTCGCTGCAGGGCCGCCTAACGTAGCCAGTTATGTCGAAAGATTTTACTCTTCTAACATATTCTGGAAGAATCACACCAAGTTCTTGTAAGCAAGTAAAACAGCTTTATTTTACATGCATGGAGATCTGCTACATGATAGTAATATGCCAGCAGTCTGGCTACTTGTACTTTAAGTTCTCCTTATATAGACCCTCCTGCACGTACATACACGTAGCACAGAGGACTTTCATTAAAATTGATAGTTTGATTACTTGTTTTTACCAGCCAGTACCACAGTTATTCTTGCACCATTAACTTTATCAGCAGTTTAAGATTAACTCCTGCATTCCTCAGTGATCAACATTTTCCAGAACATTTCAGTTTGCACGCAGTGAACATTTTTCTGCTTAACCCTTTAAATACAGAATACAAAATATGTTGACTTCAGTATTTTTCCACAAGCGTGACCATCCGGAACTTCATTCTTTGAACAGACTTGTTTAATCTGCTGAGATCCAAAATGGGTCTCCAGTCCCCTGTCTTTTTTGGTACCAAAAAGAACCTTGAGTAAATTCCGGATCCTTGTTGGTCTGCTGGGACTGGCTGGATGGCTCTTTTTCTTAGCAGTTTTGAAATTTCTAGAACTGCTTGATCCCTTAGAATGGGTGGGACATCTGGAAGGGATCTGTTTGTTTGTACAGGAGTGCGGACGAAGGGAATTTTGTAACCTTCGGATATGATAGACTGATAGACTGTACCCACTGGTCTTGAGTGAGGAGTTGCCAGGCTTCTGGGTAAAGTGACAATCTTCCCTCGACTGCCTCTGAAGATGGACAGTCGGGCAGCCCCTCAGGGGTGCTGGAAGGGTTTGTCAGAGAAAGATTCTCTGCTACCCTGATTTTGCGGACCCCCTCTGCCCCTAGGGTGGCGTCTATTACTGTTTCCTCCTCTGCCCTGGAGGAAAAATCACCACGTGTGTCAGACATGACTCTCTAGGGTTTATAAAACCACATTTTTCCACTCTTCTGACCTTTGGGAAATGGTCTGGAGGGAGTAGAAAAACAGACTCCCACGGCAGAGAGAGTCTTGCCTTCCTGCTCACACCTGGTAAGTGTATCCTTCACCTGTGGTCCAAACAAAGCCGAACCATCAAAGGGGGTATTTGTGAAGGACGCCTTAAAGGGGTCAGCAAAGTTACATAACTGCATCCAGGCATGTCTTCTCAAAGCCACGCCTGTACCTCCGGCCCTACTAGCACCATCAGCCGCATAAGAAATGAGCCGCATGGAGGAGTTTACTATGGAACTTAAGGTCGCGAGCTGGGAGTTAACCTTATCCTGAGACCCTGCAGCCGATGGATCCTGAAGAGTTTCACCCAGTTCTTTGAGAAGATCCCTCTGAAGTCGGGTGAAATGGCATAGATAATTCAGCGACCGCATAGCAAAGGTCGCTGAAGAGAACATCCACTTCCCGTACCTGTCCATTGTCCTAGACTCTTTATTAGGAGGATGTACAGGCACCGAAGGGTCAGCCAACTCCTTCTTAGTGGCCGCTGCCACCACCATGGCATCAACTGGGACCCCCTTAGTTAGAAACTGTTTATCCAATTTGGCTGTAATAAATTTAGCGGGCCTACGGGGAGTTGATTCCACTGAGTCTGGGGCTGTCCACGCCTTCCAAGCAACCACTTCCATGAGCGGGTAAAAAGGCGGAGACATCCAGGAGGTGGAAGGGTGAGAAACAAATGCGTCCAGGTACACCAACTCGTCCTTGGAAGGTTTAAGGGCAGTCCAATTCCCCCTCTGCTTAAGGATCTCCAGGATGTCTGAAAAGGAGACATCCTCAGAGGGGGACCTTGGGGACCCTTCCAAATCCTCCAAGTCCGTGTCAGATGTGACTGACTCAGGGGAGTCAACATGTTTCCTCTTACATGTTTTCTTCCGAGGTGGCTCCTCCGAATGATCGGGGGAGGCCTCGGAAGAAGAAGATACCCCCAGTGGGGCGACCTGGATCATTTGTTCTCCACGCTTGGGGTCCGGAGGGTGGACAGAGACTGAAGCAGGCACCATGGGGGGAGGAGCCGAAGGGGCCAATTGTGGATCCGACCCAGGAGTCAGTACGCTCCTCATGACCTTGAAGCCACCCCTATCAGGCAGAGAGGAAGGTCTCAGCTCCAAAGAGATGAGAACCCCTCCTGGCACTGAGAGTGATGGCTCCGAGGCCAATGTCGGGGCTGAGCTCACCTGCGCCAAGGCACCAAGAGGGAGATCAGGGTCGGACAAGGGTCCAATGCCACTCGCCCCCTCGGAGCCGACAACAGAGTCTCGACGCCCAGATCTCTCCATGGATGGAACCAATGAAGAGATCGGAGCCGACTATGGAGCCGAAATGTGTGGTATCGGCTCTGATGCTCTGACGATTCGAGCCCCGACAAGCTCCGGCTCCGAACACAGTGGTAGAGTCAGAGGAGGAACTGACGAAGATACAGGGATAGCAACAGTCTGTTGAGAAGGGCTAGTCAACATTTGGGCCAGTGCCTGCAACTTTAAGAGCCTACTGACCACCCTCTTGAGCTGGTGATCAGACAGCCTGGAGGACCGAGAGGAGTGGGACCTATGGCTCTGCTCCGACTGTAGAAACGGAGACCTCAGAGCTGAACGAACGGACTCCACAGAGGGAGACCTCGAGCCTTTTTGGCTCACAGAAGGCTCCGATACTAAGGCTGGAGCCGACTGAGGTCTCGAAGTGTCGGTTCCAGCCGGAACCGACTGGGAGGCAGAAGCTCCGCTCAGCGACGGCTCCGAACAGGGAGCCAATGTCTTAGTGGGCTTGGAGGGTTTACCTGACGAAGGCTTAGTCAGGAACCCTTCAGGCTTAAGCAAGCCCCTCAAAATAAGTTTGTTCCTACGCTCCTGCAGGACTCTCAAACTGAAGGCATGACAGACCGCACAAGTGTCCTGCAGGTGTAGGGGGCCCAAACAATACACACAAGAAGTGTGACCGTCTGTGACCGTCTGTCAGAGAAATCTTCTGACAGCATGAGTCACACTTCTTGAAACCTGAGACCTTAGTATCCTTAGACATAATGAAAAATAGAAAAAAGGATACCAAGGGAACAGGTAACTAGTGCTTTAAACACTACACACACACACGCATGCACTAGTAAAAACTAACAACACCAACAATATAATAGTAATATAAATAATACTACTAAATATATTTAACTATCACTATCAAGTAGAAAAAATATAAAAAAGTAGTAGAATAAGAATAAAAACACTACTGATTATATATAAGAAAAATCAACGCCACCCTAACGGGGGGGGGGGACTCTGAAAAACAACAGTAAAAGAGTTTTTAAAAAGGGGGTTTCTCAAGGGTTTAGAAGGGAAACACTAAGAGACAAAATCTAACAAGAAAAAGACTATATATATATATATATATATATATATATATATATATACACACACAATAAAACAGTAGAAAAGAGTTATATAACCTGGAGCTGGTAAAATCGCAACCTCGTAGCTGAAGCGGCAAATGAGATCTGGGTATCTGATGCCTAGCATTGTGGGATAGGGGGAGGGCCTCGAGCCAGTAAATAGCTCTTGAGCTTTAGTATAAGGTTGAGTCGGAGCCGAGGATCGGCTCCGAACCCATCCAGCAGGAATGAAGGCAAGATTTCAACTTAACATCAAATGTTTGATTTAACAGAGATGGATAGGCATATTAAGATCAATGAAAGAAAAATACTACAGAAAGTCAATAAACCCCCAAAAAGTTAGAAGTTTTATCAAACAAATGAACACAGTAATTATGACTGTTCATAGAGATTCACGCAATATAACATAAGTAAATAGGATCTATTACTGTGCAGCTAAATTAATAACAGATAAAGCTTACCACAAAACCACAGGGTAGTAAAGGAAAGGAAGGGGAGAAATCAAATGCCATCATGGAAGTATCAAACAGAGAAAACTATAAAGGAATTAAGACAAGAATTGTCACTGTTAGAAGAGTTAGTAGAGAACAGGGAACAGATCAACAAAACTACTCAGAAAGATAGACGTGATAAAAGCTATGGGCAGTATCAGAACAGATCAGGATCTATTGTGCACTATCGCTGATAATAAACTAAAAATATCAGCATAGCAGTAGCAGCTGGTGGCTTCAAATCAAAGTGGGGGCTGCAGGAGACAGCAGAATGGGTGGGGCCAGTGGGAAGGGGTGTGGCCAACTAGAAATGGGTGGGGGTATGCTAAAAACTACAAAAACTGGGACTTTAATTAAATATGCTGCCCCGGGTGCCAAACCATCATTATGAGAGTCCAATCAAGACAAAATTAAGTGTAGAAGAAAAAAAAATATTTCAATGCATTGGCTACATGACAGCTTAATTAATATTTAGATGGAAACAAAAAGGTTGTGAGGCATGAAAAAGAAATTACTTTTTAAATACATTACTAGAATTCCAGTCAAAATCAATTATAAAAAAAACAAGCAGCACTTAACTCAAATCACTTCTTCTTGCACTGCAGTTCTAATTATAATTTATATTCAGCTTTATAAAAGTACCAAGTAACATGCTGAAAGTAGCAATCTCTGTGATACCCCCACTTATAAAAATGTTTCTTAGCCAAAAAAAGACTTGCTGCCTGACAACAACTATCTACTTGTTTTATGGGGAAAAATCAAAGTCAAAAATGAACAGTAAACAAGAAACATGCTCAAGATAAATTGCTTAAAGGATTACTGCACAGATTATGAACCACACATGATAGATTGGCATTCTGTTTAGTTTACGGGTAAAGCCTGCAAAGATGACTGCAAGTCTCTACCAAATGTAATGAGCTTCTGAAAATACTGTAATCCTGCCCTTTATTACAAATACTGTCATATGCATTTCGATGCCTAAGGTTTTTACACAATCTAGTTATGTAAATATTCTCTGCATGGCAACAAAAAAATCTCTTTCGATGTTGGTAATTCTTTAACAGTATGCTTATTAAAGTTTACTTGCATCTTACAGTTTCAGATAATCTTATCTGATGGTCATTAAAGCATTGCTGCTTAAACACAAAAGCAATAAGTACTGCAACAACATGCATTTTCTGAACAAGAAGAAGCATAAAGTAACAGTATAAAAATATGACAGAAAACCAGAGGATTATGCAAAATCAAGGACAGATGAAAAGCCATTGTAGTACTTGTGTCTACCTTAAATGAGAGGATACTCTGCACACTTACACTGCATAACTGCTCCTTGCTTTGCTTGGACACATCCAGAGTCACTACGTGAGGGAGTGGGGTGCAACAAGTATATCATTTGAAATGTCTCTGGCTGACGGTGATGGCCCTGACACATTTTTCATACCTCTCATCCTCAGAGCAAGAAATCTGGAAAAAGCCATAAATAGAAGTGGGACAAAGGCCCAAAAATAAGGACATTTTTTAAATATTGCTCTTATAAACTTAGAAAAATAATAGAATAGTAGATCTTGTATTAGTATGAATTTTCTGAAAGGTATGAAATCTGAAACTCAAACGTCTGTCATTATTTTCTAACTACAGTCTTTAATGATTTGCCACTAATTTGCCAGAAAACCACAATTTTATGAAAAACGAACCAAAAATGTGATGCAAAAATGTAAAATAGCCACATAATACAGCTGGGAACCTGTCAAAGAAGGGACACTTTTTTAATATTAGTACTTTTAACTTGAGCAGCTTCCCCAAGGTGGGGAAGCGCTCAAGGGGATGGACTACCAAGAGCGTTTATCGCGTGTGGAAGGTCAGCTTACACAGCTAATTTTGCTGTTAACAGGAGGCACACAAGGAGCTGTGGGCAATGCTACCCCTAATTTGAATTATTTTCTTGGGGACAGTATTTCCAGTAACGCTCCTGTACCGGCTTGTAATCAGGAAGCAGAGGCTCGATTGAGGCAGATGGATCAGGGTGATGAACAGGGTAATGAGGAAGTAATGACATTGTATAGGGGAAAACCCCAGAGGGAGCCAAGATCTGAAAGCTTGAAGGGTAATGGAGCGATTCCGAGGCTCCGTAACACTGAGCAACCACCTGCTAGCAGCTCCAATGGCATGTATGGGCAAGGTTTAAGACAGGAGGAAGGTTGTACCTGCTGTTCACGTCGGGAGGTGATGGTCGTTAACCACCAACCGGAAACAAGTAGGTTGGATAAATGGATGGACTCAGAAGCGTTGGTTTCTTGGCTTACTGCAAACAATTAATTTTCGGCACTGTTAAATCTTTTATTGCAGTTGATGAACATCAGGGGTTGGATGCGGAAATTACCTACAATGAAAGTATTAAGAAACTTTCAGACCTAATTTTTAAACACAAGGTGTTGGGTATGGACAACAGTTACTTGAGGGACTGTATTTCTAGGGGCATAGTACCAAAGGGTTTGAGGATGTACAAGTTCCCTAATAATGTTGTGGAGGGATCACCCTTTCACCAAGAACTGTTGCAGATTTTTGACCGGAGTGGTCATGATGTGATGAGTGCCTTGATTAAGAAAAATGAGGGACTCATGCAGGATTTATTTAAGGAGATTGATTACTTAAACAAGTCGGTGATCAATGATTTAATGTTTAATATAGAGAGTGAGAAAAAAAAATATTTTGTGATCAAACACTATGTGGAGGATAAATGTGATGCAATTTATAAAATAAAGTGTGGTAAAATTGACAGGTATTTAAAGGAATATCAAATGCAAAAAGCATACCCATTCCCTAAAAAAGATGTTTTTATCGTAGGAATTTTAAAGAGAACTATGAGCAAAATAGGGCCTTGCCTTTACAGCAAAATAGGGTCCCTTATGCTTGGGGTGCATTGCCCTGGGGGCAAATTGTGAAATTAATGGGGGAATTGAACAGGATACAATGGATCATGAGGATTTTCCAGACCTTAGGACATCAGATAGGTTAAAGGAAAAATCATCAGTTCAATATTTTCAGAGGGGTCCCCCAAACGGCAGGAGACAATAATGGAAATAAGCAGTGTAGGGGGACAGGAATTTTTCAGGTTTTGATGGGGATATTGTGGTGGAAAGTCCACGTTATAGTCTAAATGACTTTAGTATTTACAATTATAGTGGGGAGAAAATTACCTTAAATTATTTTTCATTATTTTCTAAAGGATTCAAATTTATTCCCATTACTATGGGTAATATTGTGGACACTTTAATGGATTTGAAACTATTTCTAAGAAAGAAAAATCTGGAAATTTTATTTCAAGGACAGCAAAAGGTAAATCAGGGTTTGGAAGTTAAGAAACCTAGTACATTTAATCCACCAATACACCCCCAGTTAAGAAATTTTGAGTTGCAGGTAGAAAGGGAGGTTAGAAGGAAAGTTACATACAAGGGGAGAAAAAATATAATCTTAATCAAGCTGCATTTGAAATACTTAGAACATTGCAGGAAAACAGATATGTTAGGGTGATGCAACTGGATAAAGAGGTGGGGTGGTCTTTATGGATAGTATATTATACTCTAGTAAGATGATGAACATGTTGAATGACACTACAAGATATACCAGAGTGTCAAGAAATGAAATAAATTTGGCCTATCGTAAAATAGATTTTGTATTAAAAGATATGTTGGAAGAAGAATTCATTAATTTGGATACTTATAAATATCTTACAGTAAAAACCTAGGATTCGTGCCCTATTTGGGATCCCGAAAGTGCATAAAAATATAGAGGATCCCTCGAATGGATCAAAAACTTACCCTTTGGCGAAGTTTTTGGACTCAAGGTTAAAAAGTATCTGGGTGAACTCTAGTGGCATACTTAAGGATTCTTGGGATTTTTTAAAGACTATAGGTAAAGATATGTACTCTGATTCTATTATTTTTGTAACTTTGGATATACAAGATCTATTTAACACCGAGTTAATGGACCTGGTATTAGAGCAGAATTTTTTATTTTTTGAAGGTGAATTTTTAAAGCAGAAACAAGGAGTGGCAATGGGGGCATGTTGTGCCCCTACTTATGCCAATATAGTTTGTTTTTCAGTCTGCATATGAACAATACTGGGTATATTACAAGTGTCAACTAGATGATATTTGTATATTTTGGAGGGGGAGTGAGGCCAAACTAAGGGAATTCATCCAGTACTTGAATCAGACCACAGGATTTTTGAGGTTTACTCACCATATTTCTTATGAGGAGATGAATTTATTGGACGTCATCATCAAAAAAGATCCCTTGAAGCAGGAATTCACCTCAGGGATATATAGGAAGGACACCTTTTCAAACTCTTATTTGTATTTTACCAGCTCACATCCCTACAAACAGAAGAGGAGTATTGTTAAGGGTCAATTTATACATAGTTATAGGATGACATCCAGGGATGATGAGTACGAACAGGAAAGTCAGAAGGTTAAGGATATGTTTCTGGCCAGGAAATATCTTATTACTTTAATAGAAGAGCTTGTGACAGAGGTGAAACATGGAAGAAGTTCTAGATTTGCCCCCATCTTAGGACTAGAGGGAGGGGGAGACATCAAGGGCAAGTTACATCAACAATTGGCCAGGAGGATAGTATAGGGGAAGGGACACAGTTGACATTGAACAATGGAGAAACCTTTATGAGTAATTATGTGATGTTCTATAATCAGAATACGAATAAGGTTAAAACATTATAACACATCATTGGGGTATGTTTAGTAGTTACTCGGAATTGGAAACCTTGTTTAAAAATCCATTTAAATTTACTTACAAAAAAGGTAAGAACCTCAAGGAGTTATTGGAAAACAATTATAAGGGGCAGAAGGGAAGAAAACCAGGAACCTATAGGTGTAGATCTTGTGCTCAATGCCCATCCATTCTCAGGCAGGATTCGGTATATATTAAGGATAGGCACTATTTGGTCAAAAGTAGTAGTTTTTCTAATTGCAACAGTGAAGGACTTGTCTACTTAGGTCTTTGTAAGACATGTAGTGCATTCTATATTGGCAAAAACTACACAAAAGCTAAAAAGGAGAATATATGAACATTTAAATGCCATTAGAACAAAGGATGGTAATAAGAAGTTATGTACCTACCATAATGTTCCATGTTAGTTGCCTTCTTCTCGCCTTCTTTCTTGCTGGATGGGTTCGGAGCCGAACCTCGGCTCCGACTCGGCCAATACTAAAGCTCGAGAGCTAATTCCACTGGCTTGAGGCTCCCCTATATCCCACAGTGCTAGGTGGTAACTATTCAGATCTCGTTTGATAGCTAAACCAAGCAGTTCTGGTCTCCATAGTATGGAGAAAAGAGAACCCACCTCTATATAAACCTGAATGTAAGCTATACAAACATAAAAGGGGGAATAGAGGTGGTAGAACATGTGGGAAGGAAACTCCAAAGGAAGATCCCAAAATTTCCTATCGGTCTGTCCAGGCTAGGGGGAAGGAGGGTGGGACGCAAGAAAGAAGGCGAGAAGAAGACAACTAACATGGGACGTTATGGTAGGTACATAACTTCTTAATGTTAAGTTGTCAATCTCGCCTTCATTCTTGCTGGATGGGACCACGTCCCTAGCACCTTATTCTGGGTGGCCTATCAGAACAGACTCTTGAGAACAGTGGAACCAAACTGGCATGTTTTCTGGAGGCCATATCCAATTTGTAATGTGAAATGAAGGTATGAGGAGAAGCCCAAGTGGCTGCTGCACAAATGGAATCTATAGACAGCCTGTCCTGAAAAGCTACAGATGTAGCTAATACCCTAGTTGAATGAGCTCTAGGTCTTGAAGGCAGTTTTTGATGTCTGATTTCATAGATGAAGGTAATTGTAGAGGTAAGCCATCTTGAAAGGGACACCTTAGTAACTGGAAGGCCCAATTTCCCTTCCGCATAAGACAGGAAAAGTTGATCAGATTTCCTGAACTGTTTAGTCCTGTCTAAATAATATCTAAGTTGGCGGTGAACATCTAGAAAATGTAACTTTTGTTCAGATCTGTTGGAATAGTCAGGGAAAAAAACTGGGAGATCAATCGTTTGGTTCAAATTTGTCTCAGAGGAAACTTTAGGTAGGAAGGACGGATTAGTCCGGAGGGACACCCTATCTTTGTGGAAAACTAAATAAGGAGGACGACTGCACAGAGCATGAAGTTCAGATACCCTTCTAGCTGAAGTTATGGCTACAAAAGTGTTTTCCATGAGAGCAGCTTAAGAGGGCATGAAGCCGCTGGTTCGAAGGGGGGAGGATCAAGGATGCCAGAACCAAATTCAAGTCCCATTGAGGTGGGGGATCTTTGATTGGGGGCTTGAGCATAAACATACCTCTTAAAAAGGCTTTGCAGAGCTTATGGGACATGATACTGGAGTCTGAGACTCCTACATGGAAATTAGATATAGCAGCTAGTTGTACTCTAATGGTAGATGAAGAAGAGCCTAAATGGAAGAGCTCTGCCAGAATGTCTAGGATAGACTGGATAGGTGCAGTGAAAGGGTCTATATTCTTTGATGCTGCCCAGAAGGAAAAATGTTTCCATTTACTATTATAAATCTTCCTGGTAGAAGATTTGTGAGAGGCTATCAGGATGTTGCGGACCGAATGAGAGATTAAGGGAAGCCTGGCTAGGGTAGGAATTGGAGAAACCACGCTGTGAGGTTGAGAGAATGAAGGGAGTGGTGCAGCTGGCCCGACTGGTGGGTCAACAGATCTGGCACCGGGTCCAGATGCCAAGGCTGCTCCAATAGGTAATGATGGAGGAATGGAAACCATATCTGTCAAGGCCAGTAAGGGGAAATGAGGATCATTGTAACTCTCAAGGTGATAGCTTTCTGAATTAATTGAGATATCAGTGGAAAAGGGGGAAAAGCATATAGAAGTCCCCGGGGCCAATCATGGACTAGAGCGTCTCTGGTGGGATGGCCTGGTAATGGGAAGAGAGTGAAGAAGTCGTGACACTTGCTGTTTTGGGGAGTAGCAAAAAGATCGCAGCAAGGCTGGTCCATCTTTGGAAGACTTCTTCCAGCATTGATTTCTTCAGAGACCACTCGTGGGGCATCAGAATGGCCCTGCTCAATTTGTCCGCAATCACATTGGACTTCCTGGGAATGTGCGTTGCTATCAGAAAACGCTGAGAAGAAATCGCCCACTGCCAAAGTCTGAGTGCCTCTCGACATAAGGGGTAGGATCTGGTTCCGCCCTGTTTGTTGATGTACCACACTACGGACATGTTGTCTGTCTGAATTGCAATAGTCTCCGTGGGAAGAGAGTCCTGAAGGGCTTGCAACGCTAAAAGCACTGCTCTCATCTCTAAGACATTTATGTGCAAGTGGCACTCAAAAGGTTGCCACGTGCCCTGGACTGCCCTGCCCTGATAATGCCCCCCCACCCGATCAGGGAGGCGTCCGTTGTCACCGTGGCGACTGGGGGGGGGAGGAACGAAAGGTCTGCCTTGGAGAACTTGAGGTGATGTGATCCACCAAGACAGGTGATTCTTGCATGATTGAGTTATTAATATAATGTGAGACATCCGGAGCTGTTGGAAGGACCATTGAGTAAACAGCATCCACTGGAGGATCCTCATTTGGAAACGAGCTAAGGGGAGAAGGGTGATAGTAGCTACCATGAGTTCTAATACCTTCAAGACTACCCTGGCTTTGACCTTGTTGCATTGTAGTAGAAGGTAAACTTGTTTGCGGATATCTAACACTCTTTGCTCTGTAAGTCTGGCGGAAAGATTGAGTGTGTCTGAGGTGGTGCCTATAAAGGTAATAGATTGACAAGGCGACAAGGCAGATTTTTTGAAATTTATTGAAATGCCTAGAGCTTGGTGAGTTTGGATGATGAAGTCTCTGGCTAGAAGCAGTTGATGTCTGGTGGTGGCAGTAAGGAGCCAGTCATCTAAATATGGAAACACCTGGAATCCTTGATGTCTCAAGTGAGCCGCAACCACTGCCAAGCATTTGGTAAACACTCGGGGGGCTGTAGTGAGACCAAAGGGCAGGGCTCTGAACTGGTAGTGACTGTCTCCCAGCCTGAAGCGGAGAAACCTCCTGGAGCGTCTGTGCATTTTGATATGGTAGTACGCATCCTGAAGGTCTACAGAGCACATCCAATTGCCTGACCCAAGAAGGGTAGAATGGACTGTAGCGTGACCATCCGGAATTTTGTTTTTTTGATATAATTGTTTAACTTGCTGAGATCCAGTATAGGTCTCCAGTCCCCTGTTTTTTTTGGTACCAAAAAAAATTTGGAGTAGATTCCAGATCCTTGCTGGTCTGCTGGGACTGATTGGATAGCTCTTTTTGATAGCAGCTTTGATATTTCTAGTGCTGCTTGTTCCCTTAGACTGGGTGGAACGTCTGGAAGGGATCCCTTGGGTTGGGAAGGGGTGTGAATAAAGGGAATTTTGTAACCCTCGGATATGATTGACTGTACCCATTTGTCTTGGGTGAGGGAAAGCCAGGCTTTTGGGTACAGTGATAATCTTCCCCCGACTGCCTCCGAAGGTGGACAGCCGGGCAGCTCCTCAGGGATGCTGAAAGGGTTTATCAGAAAAAGTTTCTCTGCTACCCTGGTTTTGCGGACCTCCTCTGCCTCTAGGGTGGCATCTATTGTTATTCCCCCCTCTGCCTCTAGAGGGGAATCGACCTTGTGCGTCAGATGAGACTCCCTGAGGCTTGCGGAACCTCATTTTTCCTCCCCTCTGACCTTTTGGATAAGGTCTAGAAGGGGTAGAAAAATGGACTCCCACGGCAGAGAGAGTCTTACCTTCCACCTCGCACCTAGTCAATGTATCCTTCACCTGAGGACCAAACAATGTTGAGCCATCAAAGGGGGAATTGGTGAAGGATGCCTTGAAAGGGTCCGCAAAATTGCAAAGCCGCATCCAGGCGTGATGTCGTAAAGCTACACCTGTGCCTGCGGCCCTACTCGCTCCATCAGCAGCATATGAGATAAGCCGCATGGAGGAGTTAACAATCGAATTCAGGGTTGCCAACTGGGAGTTCATTTTGTCTTGGAACCCCTCAGCTGTTGGATCCTGTATAGCCTCACCCATATCTTTGAGCAAATCTCTCTGGAGACGGGTGAAGTGACACAAGTAGTTCAGCGACCGCATTGAGAAGGTCGCTGAGGAAAACATCTGCTTACCGTACCTGTCCATAGTCCTAGACTCCTTATTAGGAGGATGGACAGATACCGAAGGATCGGCTAACTCCTTCTTAGTGGCTGCGGCCACCACCATGGCATCAACAGAGACACCTTTTGATAGAAAGTCTTTGTCCTTAGGGGCAGTAATAAATTTTGATGGCCTCCTTGGGGTAGGTTCCACTGAATCAGGGGCCGTCCAAGCCTTCCTTGCCACCACTTTCATAAGGGGGGGTCAAAGGGAGGGGACACCCAGGAGGTGGAAGGGTGAGAACCAAATGCCTCAAGGTAAACTGACTCGTCCTCTGAAGGGTTAAGGGCAGGCCAGTTCCCCCTCTGTTTCAGGATTTCAAGGATGTCAGCAAAGGAGACATCCTCAGAGGGGGACAGAGGGGAACCTTCAGATTCCTCCAAGTCAGTGTCAGAGGTGATAGACTCAGGGGAGTCAATGTGCTTCCTCTTGCACTGTCTCTTCCAAGGGGGTTCTCCTACTGGATCAGGAGAGGCCTCGGAAGAGGAGGAAATTCCCAGTGGGGAAACCTGAGGAGCTGTCTCTCTGCGGTCTGGTACAAGGGGTTGGGTAAAAATCACCGCAGGCACTGAAGAGGGAGGAGCTGACGGAGCCGACTGTGGGGTAGACACTGGGTCTAGCACACTCCGCATGACCTTGAAGGCGCCCCCATCAGGCAAGGCCGGAGGTCCCTGCTCCAAGGAGACGAGGACCCCCCCCGGCACCGACAGGGATGGCTCCAAGGCTGATGTCGGAGCTGAACTCACCAGCGCCGACACTCCGAGAGGGAGAATGGGGTCGGACAAGGGTCCGATGCCAGTCGCCCCCTCGGAGCCGACGAGGGAAGCCCAGTGCCGAGATCCCTCCAATGAGGAAATCGGAGCAGACGACGGAGCCGAAAGGGAAAGTTTCGGCTCAGAAGCACCGACAGCCAGGAATAAAATCAGGAATGGAAATAGCCGCTGACTGTTGAGTAGGGCTATGCAGCATTTGGGCCAGTGCCTTGGACTTGAGAAGTCTACTCACCACCCTTTGTAAATCATGGTCGGACAGCCTGGAGGACCGAGAGGAGTGAGACCAATGGCTCCATTCTGATAGAAGAGGAGATCATGGCGCCAAATGGATGGTGCAGATGGAAGGAGACCTAGAACATTTCTTAGCAGGTGGCTCCGATAAGCCTATCGAAGCCGACTGAGACTTGTCAACCTCGCCTCCAGCCAGAGCCGAGGTGATAGTATAAGATTTGGAAACATCGGCTCCAGCCGGAGCCGATATCGAAGCAGATCTAATGCTTCCAGGGGACGGCTCAGAAACTGGAGCCGACGGTCTGGAAGTCTTAGAAGGCTTCCCCGACACAGACTAAGTCGGGGGGCCTTCAGGCTTTAACAAGCCACGTAAAATCAATTTATTTTTGTGTTCCTGCAGGACTCTAGGAATGAATGCATGGCATACAGCACATGAGTCCTGCAGGTGCAAAGGTCCCAGGCAATATACACAAGAAGTGTGACCGTCTGTCAGAGACATTTTCTGACAGCACGAATCACACTTCTTGAAGCCTGAGACCTTGGAGTCTTTAGACATCCTAACTTAGTGTAAAAACACAAGCACAACACACAAACACAAACACACCCTTAAGCGAAAAATAAAAATTCAGTCACACTGAAGGACTAGAGGAAGGAGGGAGAGGGCCAAAGGCCTAAAGTTAAGAAGGGAATAAAAAGGGGTTGGAGACACTCGAGGGGAACCCGATTTAAACTACTGAAATACTATAAATAAAACTATGGTAAAAGGAAGAAAAATTAGGGGTTGGAATAGAAGTTTCTAATTAGAAAACTTACTAACCTGCCAGAGCCGGTAGAAGAAGCACCTCGTCAGCTAAGCGGCAAACGAGATCTGAGTAGTTACCGCCTAACATTGTGGGATATAGGGGAGCCTCGAGCTGGTGGAATTAGCTCTCGAGCTTTAGTATTGGCCGAGTCAGAGCCGAGGTTCGGCTCCGAACCCATCCAGCAAGAATGAAGGCGAGATTGACAACTTAACATTAATGCATTATACAAACATAGCTTATCATGTCCCAGTGCTAAATGGGGCTTTTTTGTAATTGAAATGGTACATCAGGATTCTAGGGGAGGCCCATGGGAGAATAGGATAGAAGTAAGACAGGTATATTGGCAATTATTTTTAGAAGCCAATAAATTCCCTGGGCTTAATGAACACATTTCTATTGTCCCTATTTTGAGAATGAGGGCTGTTAAACTGTAAACATGTCCAAGTGGATTACTAGTTTTTATTCTGCGATGTAATACATTTATATTATTGTTCTTGCACATTATTGTTTTTGGATATAAATTGCAGTTACTTTCACACTTTTTTAAATGCATATTTTTAAATACACATTTTAAAAACATTTTTTAGTAAGCATCTACTTTTTAGATTTTTTGGATTATTATAAGTAATTTTTCAAAGGGTCACTTATTAACATGGATTTGGATTCATTTAACATGGTTTTTAAAAATGTACTGTTTATATATTTGTCTATTTGTGAATAAGTATTTTGGTATGTTATTCAGTCAATATTTATGATATTTTATGGTGGATGTTGAATGGAATTAATTAGATATGTTAATAAATTATTCAATTAAATGTTATGGGGAGGGTATAAAAGCTGCCTCAATTTGTGGGCTTGTTGTTACATCTGATGAAGTCAGTGGATGAAAACGCTGTGGATTTTGTTGGCATTTATGTATTAAAACCATTTGTGGCTGCTACACGTTTGCTTCGTGGTTATTTTGGCATCTCCAACTGGTACATTTTTGTGACTGTTTCTGGTTTCCTGGTTTAAGGTACCTGACCTGTTTGGTTCTTTAACTGTATGCTTATTAAAGCTTACTTGCATCTTACAGTCTCAGATAAGCTTACTTTATGGTCATTAAAGCATTGCTGCTTAAACACAGAGCAACAGGTACTGCAACAACATGGATTTTCTGAACAAGAAGAAGCATAAATTAACAGTATGAAAATATGACAGAAAACCAGAACATTATGCAAAATCAAGGACAAATGAAAAGCCATTGTAGTACTTGTGTCTACCTTAAATGGAAGGATACTCTGCAAACTTACTGCATAACTGCTCCTTGCTTTGCTTGGACACATCCAGAGTCACTACGTCGGGGAGTGGGGTACAACAAATACATAATTTGAAATGTCTCTGGCTGACAGTGATTGCCCTGACACATTTTTCATACCTCTCATCCTCAGAGCAAGAAATCTGGACAAAGCCATAAAAAGAAGTGGGACAAACGCCCAAAAATAAGGACAATTTTTAAATATTGCTCTTATAAACTTAGAAAAATAATAGAATAGTAGGTCTTGCATTAGTATGAATTTTCTGAAGGGTATGAAATCTGAAACTCAAATGTCTGTCATTATTTTCTAATTTCAGTCTTTAATGATTTACCACTAATTTGCCAAAAAAACACAATTTTATGAAAAACGGACCAAAAATGTGATGCAAAAATATAAAATAGCCACATAATACAGCTGGGAACCTGTCAAAGAAGGGACACTTTTTTAATATTAGTACTGTTAACTTGAGCAGCTGACAAAATAAGAGAATCTACATGCATTTCTGAAATTAAAAGTAATCTAGAACTCTGATCATTGCAATTATTTACACATTTTCTTCCAAATTTGTCATTTTGCTAAGGGATTATTAGGGGAGAACAACATTTTGAGCCAAAATCGGGGACAGTTGAGAAGTTTGGATATACCTAATTCTATAAAGTGATTTATTTGCTTATACCTTTCAACTTCTTAATGCAGAAATCTGGACA
This sequence comes from Protopterus annectens, assembly GCF_019279795.1. NCBI lineage: Eukaryota > Metazoa > Chordata > Ceratodontiformes > Protopteridae > Protopterus > Protopterus annectens. Next base: position 467,543,758 of record NC_056745.1, on the reverse strand, counting down.
AGGCGAAATACATTGGGGGAACATACAAACAGTACTAAAAAATGCTCTTGTATAAACTTAATTGACAGCATAACAGGACTTGCTTTAGCATGCATTTTTCTGAATGGTATGAAGTCTGAAACTCAAAGTTTGTCATTATTTAGTGACTTCATTCCTAAATGATTTGCCAGAAAACCACAAATGTTATGAGGATCAAACGAAAAATAAGAAGCAAAAAATCTATTCATTCTGCAAAAATCTGGACAGTTGAGAGGTATAGTTTAGCTGGGGATGATTTTGCTGCCCTTCCCCCCCCCCTCACAAAATCATGGACGAACGGGGCTTCCCCCTGCAGCTATTCCAATGTCCCATTGCTTGGCTATTTTGCACCATTTACCATAAACACTGTAATGTGCATACTGCTTCACTTCTACAATGATTCGTATTTCATTTAAACGTTTTATTTTACATTTTACAGCACAAACACTAATAGACATCTGCTAAACAAAGCAATGCAGTTTCACAATGAAAATAGACTTAGCATTAAAACTTCTCTGTCCTTGAAACTCACATTCATTGAAACAGCATCAAAACCCACAGTCAAAGAAAATACATCTGGCCAGTGGCAGATCAAGATTAACTTGGGCTGTTTTCAAATCATAGGCCCCTTGCACAGGAAACATACATGTGTTCTTTGATACACCTTCCTGACTGTATTAAATTATATTCCTTGTATAATACAGTACAGTTGTTAGAGGGAATTTTAAATTTATTGTTTTGAACATTTTTCCAGTAAACAATGAAACAAAATGCATGCACCAATAATGACAAAACTGCCCAATTCAGAACATTTCCATCATAAAAGTCTACTCAAACTTCTACAATCAACCAGTATCAGTAAACATGCACAATCTCTGCAGAAGTAAAAGTCATCTAAATAATTCCACATTAAAGATATCTGTAACTAATGAAGAGGTTGCTGCGAGCACACAACTTTATATTTCATTGTTTCCTCTACAAATAAAGTGCATGTTGCTCTTGAGGAATAAATTGCCTTTGCTACATTAAAAAATGATAAGCTAGTAATATTGCAATAGGGAATGGATGGCAAACTGATAACAGGTTCATCGTTACTAGGCATCTCCACCAAAGAGGACATTCTCAGGACTGTAGCATCCACCCACTTTAAAAGTACAACACAGTGCAGTATCATTAATGCATCTATATACTGTGGGAGAAGAACCCACAGTCTTCTGCATCAAAAGCAAGTACACTATCTGTTGTGTTATTAACAACACAAGCAGCCACAGCATAAGCAGTACTAAACTTCTCTTCAAGCTCTCAGCTCCTTGTAAATGTACTCGACACACAACTGTATCTCTCAACTTTGAAACATAAGCAAGCTAGAAAAAGATAAAATTTATTGGGGGGGGGGAGCCCAAAAACTAGGGACACATTTTAAACATTGCTTGCATAATCTTGGAAAGTTGGTAGAATAAAATGCTGTGTTACCACCATGCATTTCACTGCCAAGTCTTGAACCCAGGACCCTGTGCACTACACTCAGAACAACATACCACTATACCAAATCAGGTGTTTCTTGAAAGACAGGTAGACTGAAACTTAAATGGCTATCATTTAGTGAATTCAGTTCTCACCATAGCTCTCAACTTCTTAGCACAAAACACCTAGACAAAGCCAATAATGGGGAATACTGCCCCCAAACATATTCAGTGAATTCAGTTCTCACCATAGGTTTCAACCTGTCAGCACAAAAAACATGGACAAAGCCAATAATGGGGGAATACAGCCCCAAAATAGGGAAACATTTTAAATATTGATCTTATAAAGAGAAAATTGCTAGACTAAAAGGCTTTGTGTTACCATGTACTTTCTGAAGAACATGAAGTCTGAAATTCAGATGCCTGTCATTATTTAGTGAATTCAAACAGAACAAAAATGAGGCAAAAATTTCACAAGTGCTGGTGGGTAGGGAATACAAGCTCTTGCTACCTAGTCCCAAGGTACAGGGCTTGACTCTAACCACCAGGTATGTTTCCTGACTTCTTTCTAGCTACTGGGGCATTTCACACACACACACACACACCACACACACACACACACACACACACACACACACACACACACACACACACACACACACACACACACACACACCACACACACACACACACACACACACACACACACACACACACACACACAAACACCCTTCTCCCTTCAGTTAGTATAAACAAGTAGTACCTGCTTTCAGTCCAAAGCAGCAGCATTCATTCATGCCAGTTTCAAACACAAAAGCCCCGTGAGAGAGCCAAAGTCCTATCCTTCCTGCGAGAGCAGGCTCCAGCCTGCAGATGTTGCAGTCTGATTCCCTTGCAGTCTTTGCAGTTGCAACTGCATAGACTTCTGGCATCTTTGCTGTTGCAGGCTGTCTTCCGAGTCTGAACTGTCTTACCAGCAGTCTGGATCTGTGCACATGCTATGGACTGGTTCAGTAGCAGTCCAGACTCGGGAAATACTGCGAGTGCACATGCATGAGTTTTGGGGACTCGCATTTGTTTTTATTTATTTTTTTCTTTTGTTTTTTTTTTTGTTTTTTATTAATTTATTTTCTTTTGTACAGCTGGGGGCTTCATAGCTTGGGGGGCTGCAGCCCAATAGCACGAGCTGCCCCTGCAGCATAGGCAGAAAAACTTAGAAAATATGCAGATAAATATAAAGTACTACTAAATAAGCAATTTATTAATGGCCCAAAAAGGTTTTGAAGAGAATTGGGAAACAAGCCAAAAGGAATTGACCCACCACCACAAAAGAAGAAGCAGAAACATTTTGGAGAAATATCCATGAAGATTTTGTGGAATATAACAAAGATGCTAAATGGATAGAAGTAAAATAAAGAATCAGAAGTCCAAATGTACACGGTATGAAATTGAATGAAGGAACAGCCAGAGAGATTGAAACAAAGTTAAGAAAAGTTCCTAATTGGAAAAACCCAGGTGCAGATGCAATACCTAACTTCTGGCTAAAAGTATTAACATCTTTACATGAAGATTTAGCCATGAGTAAGAACTATCTGTATGCGCACCACGAACAGGCACCAAACTGGTTAACAACAGGAAAAACAATGCTCCTACTTTAGACTGAAGCTGCAAGCTATCCTAAAAAACTATAGACCAATATCTAGCCTTCCAATAACCTATAAACTATGCACTGGAATTGATGCTTACAGTTTATAGACATTTAGAAGAAAACTAGATCATGGCAATATAGCAAAAAGGTAATAAAAAAGTCATATGGAGCAAAGGATCATTTGTTGTTAAATAAAGTCATAATGGAGAACTGTAAAAGGGGAAGGAATCTAAGTAAGGCATTGATAGAATGCAAAAAAAGCATTTGACAGTATCCCACATTCATGGATAAAAGAGTGCTTAAAAATGTATGATACACCCCACTCTGATCGATTACATTACGGAGACCATTAAACAGTGTCAAAACACTTAGAAGTTAAGCCACAATAAAGGACAAATTATTCCAGGCATAAAAATCCAAAGGGGGATATTCGAGGGTGACTCTTTGTCACTGTTGCTCTTTTATTTTGTCCTTAACTCATTAAGCTGTCTACTTAATAGATTAGGTCATGGCTACAATTTGGTATAGTTCAGCAGATGAGGAAAGTACAGTTGTGTACACTTGCCATAAATGTAGATGTCTGAGTGTATTCACTGTTGCAGTCATCACATTTGGGTTATCCTTGCCAGGGTAGCCCTTGGCCAGCCTGAACACCAGAGGCTTAGTATTTTTGTGTCAGCTGCTGTTGCTTCAGGACTGATGTCAGGTCACTAGTAGTATAAAGGAAGGTGGCTGACACCAATACATCAGTTTTTCTTGCCCTAACTGTCAGAATCCCCCAAGTGGGAGCCACGATATGGTGGAAGTAAATACCAAAAAGTTCCTTGTAAGGAGAGAGAGAGAGAGAGAGAGAAGAAAAGTGGGATGGAGGGAGGGAAACCAGGACTGTAACAGTGAATACACTTGAACATCTACATTTATGGTAAGTGTACACAACTGTACTATGTTCTTCTTGTTTCCACTGTTGCAGTCATCACATTTGGTTGATTTCTAAAGCTGTGGAAAAGGGTGGAGGCAGTCAAGTAAACTAGGGGCTGGCTAGGATGCCCTGCAAGACTGCAGTGGCAAAGCCTGCCCTGGATTTGAAGAAGATGGCAGGTGGTAATGCTTGGTGAAGGTGTGAACAGATGTCCATGTGGCAGCCTCCAGAATGTCCTTGGTGGGGACTCCTCTGAGGAAAGCTGCAGAGGTGGAGGCTGCTCTCGTAGAATGAGTCCTGATCCCCTTAGGGGGAGGTTTCCTGTGTTGCTTGTAACAGAAATGGATGCAGTATGCTATCCATTTGGAAATGGTTTGTTTGGAGATGGCTTTGCCTTCTGCCCCTGCAGCAAAGCTGACTAGCAATTGATCAGTCTTTCTGAATGATTTAGTCCTTTCTAGATAGAATCTGAGCTGTCTGTGCACATCTATAGAGTCCAGGATCCTTTCCCCCTTGTTTTGTGGGTTACGGAAAAAGGTGGGCAAATGAATGGATAGGTTGAGAGCCACACTGGACTCCACTTTGGGAATGAAGGGTGGGTTAGTCCTGAGGGACACCCTGTCAGCATGGAAGATAATGAAGGGCTCTACAGCCATGAGTGCTTGTAGCTGGAATACTGTTCTGGCTGAAGTGATGGCCAGAAGCAAGGTTGTTTTCCAGGAGAGAAACTTTAACTCTGCTGAAGATTCTGGTTCAAAGGGGGGGGCAGGGTGAGATTTTCCATCACAAAGTTTAGGTCCCAAGCTGGGGTAGGTGCTCTTCTGGGTGGCCTCAAGTTGCTAGCCCCTCTTAGGAACTGTTTGATCAGATGGTGTGAGAAAACTGGGTGCTCAGTGTTGAAATGAGCATAGATAGCAGAGGCATGAATTTTAATAGAGGAAAAGGAGAGACCATGGTGTAGCAGGTCAGCTAGGTAATCCAGGATGAGAGGTATGGAGGGCTGTGCCGTATCGGCTCCCTTAGCCCGAATCCAGGTGAAGAAGCTTTTCCATTTGTCAGCATAAGACTTTCTAGTGCTAAGGCATCTAGCCTCACGTTTAATATCTAGAACCTGTTTACTGAGATTGGCAAATTGATCAGTGGTCAGGGAATAAGCCAAGCTGCCAAATTGAGGGTCTGCAATTGGGGATGCATGAATTCTCCTTCCCTCTAGGTCAGGAGGGTTGGGGTCTGAGGGAGATGCCATGGTGGCAGTGAGGACAGGCTGTGTAGTAGTGGGTAGCAGTGCTGGTGAGGCCAGTCTGGAGCAATCAGAACTGTCCTTAGTTTTTCCTCCCTTATTTTGAGCAGTACTCCGGTAATGAGATGTCGTGGGAGAAATACACAGTCCAAGAGGGTGACCCAGTGGAAGGATAGGGCATCCACTTTCCAGGCCCTGCACTGAGGCTTCCTGGTGCAGAACTTGCTGAGCTGATGGTTGGAGTGGGAAGCAAAGAGGTCGACTTTCGGTGTACCCCATTTCTGAGTTATTAGGGTGAAGGTTCTTTTGTCTAACTGCCACTCGTGTGGGTCCAGAAGATTTCTGCTTAAGTTGTCTTCCAGGGAATTTAGAGAGCCTGGCAGGAATTGTGCTAACAGGTGTAGTTGCATGGCTGAGGCTGTGTGCCAAAGGGTCATGGCCAGCCTGCATAGAGGGTAGGAGTGAGCCCCTCCCTGCTTGTTGATATACCACATCACAGTGGTGTTGTCTGTTTTGATCAAGAGAGCCCCTGGGGAGAGAAGAGGCCTGAAAGCTGTCAATGCGTGCCGGACATCTAACATCTGTTTTTGGTAGATGTACAGATGAATTTGCTGTGGGCTCCATTGGCCCTGTATGCACCTGCCATCCAAATGCTGACCCCAGGCACAGTCTGATGCATCTATGGTGAGAGTCTGGGCAGCAGGAGTTGGTGAGAAAGGTAGTCCCTTGTTGTAGGAGCATGCTGCTGCCCACCAAAGAAAATCTCTCCTTAGGCAAGGTATCATTGGTATAAGAGTTTCCAGGTCCTGAGAGTGTTGACACCAAAGGCTTTTTAGGTACCACTGAAGTTTCCTCATATGCAGTCTGGCGTATGGAATGAGGAGAATGCAAGATGCCATGAACCCCAGAGCTTGCAGGATTTTCCTTGGGGTCTGGTGGCTAGTTGAGAGAAGTAGGCTGTAAGGTAAGTTTGCTTTTCTGGTGTAAGGAATGCCATCTGGGATGCTGTATCCAGGCTTGCTCCCAGGAATATAATCCTTTGGGTGGGTACTAGTTTGGATTTCATTTCATTGATAGTGTACCCTAGGGAGGTCAGTAGGGATTTTACAAAGGCCAGATGCTTGAGCAGCTTTTCCTAACTGTCTGCCTGAATTAAGCAGTCATCCAAGTATGGGTAAATTTGTATATTTCTTTGTCTGCAAAAGGCAATGGCGGGAGCCAGACATTTTGTGAAAACTCTGGGAGCAGTAGATAAGCCAAAGGGAAGCACAGAGAACTGAAAGTGCAGAGATTCTGCCATGAAATGTAGATACTTCCTGCATGATTCCCTGATAGGAATGTGGAAGTAGGCCTCTTTTAGGTCTAGGATGGCTAGCCAAGCATTCTTGGAGAGCATAGGAAGTAGTTGCTGGAGGGTGAGCATTTTGAATTTTGGCATCACCAGGAAGGTGTTTAGAATGGATAGGTTGAGGATGGGGTGCCAGGTGCCCTCTTTTCTGGGTACCAGAAAAAGTCTGGAGTAGAAACCTTGGCCTATCTGTTCTGCAGGAACGTGCTCTATTGCCCTCATGGACAGCAGGGAAAGGACTTGCTTTTTCGCCTCTGCCCACTGGTTTGGAGGAAGATCTGGGAACCCTTTTGGGGTTGGTAGAGTGTGGAAAGAAAATTTGTATCCCTGGGACACTGTGTTGAGGACCCAGCGGTCGTTGGTAATGGTGACCCAGGTGCTTGCTTGGAAGCAGAGTTTTCCTTCTAGGGGCAAGTGCAGGTGGGCAGAGGGAGGGGGTGTTGGAGAATCATTGTGAGTTCTTACCATGCGTGGGTGGCTTTGCACTCCCTGGTTTTTAAGTGGAGGAACTCCATTGCTTTGATCTCTGCATTCCCTGTGGCTGCTGTCTGGGGGGTCTGCTTCCTCAAGGTCTGGGGTGAATTGACCTAGATGGGGCAGGAAAGGAACAGTGTTTGGAGGGGCAATCCCTACTGAACCTGGGTGGCTGGACCTGTAGGAAATCCTTAACTGTCTGCATAGATTTAGCTTTTTCTTCCATCTTTTTTAAGACTTCTGGATGGGTGCATCCAATAATTTAGATATGACATGGTCTGGCAAGGGTTGTTCCTTAAGCCAAGCATGCCTTCTAAGGACAGAACCGGTGACTGCTGCCCTGAAATAAGCTTCTAGGGTGTCAAAACCACAGTGTAAGGTGTGCTTAGTTACTTGACTTGTAGAAAGCATTACTTCTTGTAACTTTATTTTCTGCACAAGCAGGAAAGGATGATATTTTTTGTTTGAGGAGTTCCATGGCATGTTGTTGAAATTTTAGCATATGGGACTGACAATTTAGTGCTCTGATAGCAAAAGTAGCAGAGGTGTATACTTTTTTTACCCCATCTGTCTAGTGCTCGGGAATCCCTATCTGAGGGGGTGGGATTCTTAGCAGAAGTTGCTTTAATTCCTTTAGACCTTTGAGAAATAACTTCAGGGTCAGCAGTAGGATTTTTGAAAATAATTTAGTGTGAATCAGGACCTCAGTAATGCCTGTCAGGTTTTCTGGGAGCAGGAGGGAAGGTGTCAGGAGTCAAACTAGATTCCATGAAAATATCATCCACAACATCCAGGACAGGGGGAATGGCCAGGGTCTGTGCTGTGGAAGGCCTAAGAATTCTCTGAATCTCTTTTTAGACTGAGGGTAGTCCTGAAATTCCCATTGTTAAATGCTCCCTTAAAGTATGAAGGGTTTCCCCAAAGAAAAAATCCCTGGGTGGAGAGGCTGAAGAAATGTATTCCTCTGCATCAGAATCCTCATAAGCAGAGAGGGGTTGCATGTCTTCATATTCAGATGCATCAGTCATCAGACTCCTGTTCAGATAAAACTACTGGGGACAGATCTCTTTTTCTTTTGGAAGGGGTAGCTTGGCTTCCTATGATCAGCATTATAAAGTCTTCCGTCATTTTAAGCATTTGAGACTGAGGCAAGGAAACAGGTGTCTGAGATTGGGTCATCTGTTTCTTGGGCGTGGTTTGTACTCTTGGCCTTAGAAACTCGGTAGTTTTTGAAAGAACAGTAGACGCAAAAGAAGTTGTCAGTTTGTGTCCAGAATCGGTAGTGCGAAGTACTTCCTTGGAAGCCGGTGCCTGCTCAGCAGCTCCGGACCCATCCAAGGTAGAAACAACCACAGGATCATTAGTCAAATAAGGGTTTTGCGGCATACCAGACTCCGAAAGGGTCTCGGTAGTGGCCTGCTAATCCACAGAAGTGGGCATAAGGGGCTGTAAAAATGCCTCAATGAGGACCAGAGAACTGACGACTAGCTTAACAGAAGCATCATCGGTAGGTTTGGACCTGTGCAGTCTGTCTCTGTCTTTATCCTTACATTTCTTCGGAAAATCTGCTGTCGGATGGCTTACCGAAGCCATATCAGAATTCGAGGACTGTGAGCGAAAATATCTAGCTACAATAAGGGCCAGATGATGTATAGTTCTGACATTAAACAAACCACAAAAGTGACAGTGAGGGATGTTGTGGTCTAGGCCTAAGCAAGTGACGCAGTAAGAATGAAAGTCTTGGTGTGGTATTTGCTTTCCGCAGTTAAGACAATTGTCAATTTTTTCTGCTATCAGTTAGAGCAAGAAAAAAGGATCTCCAACAGGGTACTTAGCTTTAGAAGACTTCAGCTTCAGTTCGGAAGATGAAACTCAGGTAGCACCCGACCAGCACTCGTGTGAACTGCTTCTGCTTCGGGCTCCTTGAAAAGAAAGACTGATGTAATGGTGTCAGCCACTTTCCTTTATACTACTGATGACCTGATGTCAGTCCTGAAGAGACAGCAGCCGATGCAGAAATACTAAACCTCTGGTATTCGGGCAGGTACAGAAAACTTTTGGAACAATCTCATGTTGATCAGGATCAAACACAGAAATGGTTAAGGAGAGATGAATTTAAACCAAGAGACGAAAGGTTAATATTGGCAGCCCAAGATAGTGGACTACGTACAAGCTGGTTTACAAAGTCCATTGAACTTGTGAGAGAAATAGACAAATATAGGTTTTGTAAAACAGAATTAGAAACAGTCACACATCTTGTTGCCGGCTGTGATATACTAATGGCAGAAGGACTGTATACTGAAATGCATAATAATGTGGCAAGACTGTTGCACTGGGGATTGTGCAAACATTATAATACTGAAGTAGATGGAAAACACTGCTAATATGAGCCACAAAGCATTACAGAAAATGTTGACGTTTATATCACGAGATTACCCATTACCAACAGTTCAAAAAACAGATGCGAGAAAACCAGACAGAGTAGTCCATGAAAAGAGACAAAAGTAGCATTGATCATTGAAGTTGCTACAACAAGTGACTGTAGTGTCTTATATACAGAGAGACACAAAGTCATAAAATACCAGGATTTGCAGGCAGAAACAAGGGAAATATGTAAGAAGGATACCCAGACAGTTCCAATAGTAGTAGGAGCAACGGGCTTTATAAAAAAAAAATTTACAATCATACTTAGATATATTACCGATACATGCAACTCCTACGAATTGCAGAAGTAGTCATTACTGGGCACATTGCAGGTGTAACAAAGAGCACTTCTGGTTAACATCAAAGATTGAAACAATACTAATTTCATGAACTTGAATCATACTTAGGAATGGGGTCCATTCCTGTCATGGTATTACAAATCCAAAAGAATTCTAGAAATTAAAAAAAGGCAGAAGCCAGAAGATATAGTAAACCTACTGGCCAGCAAATTCAGCTCAAACTTTACCCCTCTCAACCTTCTGTTAGGAAAATGCCATCAAATATAACCACCCCCCCCCCACTGTCACAGGTCTTTAATGCTCTGTCTAAGGCCAAAAACACTGAATCAATAGGCCCAGGCAATATCCCTGGATGCCTTCTAAATAGCATGAAACGTGACCTATCAGGCTGTCTGGAATTGTTATATAACTGTACCCTCCAAACAGGCTTGAATGGAGAGCATCAACAGTCATCCCTCTGCACAAAGGCTGGCCATCTACAGCCCTGGAAGCTACACACACATATAAGTCTCACTAGTTGTATATGCAAAGCCATGGAAAGAATTTTCATGGAAATGACCAAGAATGACATAGGAAACCTCCAGACACTGGACCCAACCCAATTTGTTTTCATCAAGGGCAAGTCATGCCTACTCAACCTGGTAGACTTCTTTGAGAAGGTCACTAAAGCAAGATATGAGAGCAAAATGGTATACACTGCCTATCTTAACCTGACCAAGGCATTCAACACAATTCCCTACTTGGGCATTGTTGACAAACTCAGGAGGTTAGGTACAAACCCTTATGTTACCCAGTGGATAGTCAGCTGGCTCGCAGACAGGATCTAGGAAGTTAGAACTGGGGAGTCCACCTCTACAAAGTGGCCTGTCACAAGTGCAGTCCCTCAGAAATTGGTCCTGAGACTGCTCCTTTTTGGCATTTACTTCTCTGAAGTCAAGGCCAATGTCAATGGTCTCTGGCTGACTAAATTTGTAGATGACTGTAAATTAAGAGTTGTTATCGAATCCCCCATGGACACAAATGTTCTCCAGGAAGGGCTGACACAGACAAACAACTGGTGCTAGAGCCATGGATTAAAACTAAATGAAAAGAAATACATAATAGAATCTTTTGGGAAGTTATCCACCCCTGGTAAATATCATATTAACAACACACCCCTAAAAGTTGCCCCAGTAGTCAGGGACTTGGGGATTCACATAGACAGTAATCTTGCCTTTCACTAGCACGTGTCTACAGTAGTGAGGAAATAATTCTATGTTTGCAACTTATAAACAAAGGTATGGCATCTAGGTCCAAGGAAGTCATTGCTCCACTGTATTCAACATTCTTTAGGCTATTATTGAGTACAATGACCCATTTGGTATGTAACCAGACACAGCCAACATTTTTCCTCCCTAAAAGAATACAGGGATTAATTAGCATGTCCTATGCAGACTACCTCAAGGCCCTATCACTGTATTCTGTCTCCTACAGGCTGTTAAAGGTAGATCTATGACTAACATATAGGGCAGACCCCACTCTGTTGCATATCCAGAAAACAAACAGCACCAGAATTACCAATTGTAAAGAAAGACTTAAAACTTGCTGTGATATAAATAGGACCTGCTGGAGAGATGGGTATGTATCCCAGAGACTGCCTCTTCTCTTGAATAAGCTCTCCATCCATGTGAAGCAGAGTTCCTCCCTAATCCAATTCAGCTGCAACTTGGACAACTGGATGGGAAACAGGAAATTCATCCCTGGTTTGGCATCTATGTCCCTAATTGACACAGGCAGCCTGTAAATGGTTCATTTTCCAGGCCCATACTTGTAAATGTTTTGTCTCATGACCCTGCTTACACTTATCAAGAGTAGCAGAACTTGTCAAAAATTGGGATACATGGCTAGGCTTAAAAAGGCTCTTGTAGTTCTTAGCCTAGCAAACAACTATAAACCTATGAATACAGTTAACAGAACAACATATAATTTAGTTTTATTTAAAGGTAGCCAGTGCACTTTTTCTTAGGGCTAAAATGTTTTCTGAAAGCATGCAAGCTGTTTTTTCATATCTAGAAGGGGGTAGCCTTAATTTTAGGTTGGATAATGCTTGTAGGCAAAACCATCAATTTGGGGCATTTGTTCCCTTCTGGAAGGTTAAACTTCATGGTTTGAAGATGTACACAGTTTTGTGTGTTTGTTCCAAGTTAATAGGGAATATGGATGTTTTGTATTTAGTTTTACAAAAGATCAGCTTGCCAAACATTAGCATGTGCATTTAACACAAAAGCTGGAAATATACATTATAAATTCAAAAAAACTGTCCTGTATAACAGGTAGGAACAATAGCTTTTTATCATGATGGCTATGCTGTCCATAATATACAGGAATGTGATTGGCTTTGTAGGTATAGATTAAAAGAAATTCATATTGAATTATATTAAGAAATGCAGAGAGTATATAACAACACTGCAGGAGACAGATTTGGAAATCTATGACCATGTGAATTTGACAAAGAGAGGATTTCAGAATGGAAATTTAGCAGAATATCAGGGAGGGACGAAAAGAGGAGTAATTATACTAATTGCTAGATGGGCTCCTACAGGGATAGATGAGGAAAAAAGATAAAAATGTTAAATTTGTGGTAGTAAGGGGTTACTGGCAAGGGAGGAGGATTACAATGGTATGCATTTATATTCCACTGAAAACTGTTATTATGGAGCTTAAGAAATTTTTGGAAGAAATAATCAGCTTTCAGTAGAATACATTATTTATAGGTGGGGACTAGAATTAGATTTTCAAAAGCAAGGATCTATTGGGGGACCTAGAAGGGATAATATAGCAAAAGAAGGTAGATTTCTGAAGGAATTTATGAAAATAGTTGGTATGGAAGATGTTAATTTAGTAGCAGGAACTAGGACAGGATTTACATATTATTCATCAAGTTATAATAACTGGGCTAGATTAGATTTACATATTATTCCCCAATTTATAATAACTGGGTTAGATTAGACAGACATTATATTTTACAGGAGCATCTGTATTTAATTGAAAGCTTTAGCACACATCCAATAGCTATTCTGTTCATGTACCAATAAAAACTAAGATAAAATGCAGGGTAATGAAGTAAAAATAAGACACTGGCACTTCTCCACCTGCCTGTTAAAAAGACAGGAATTTAAAGAATGGTTTGTGGAAATTATTTGAGAGTTATTTAGAAGTTATAGCTAGCGACTTGGATAAAATGAAAATGGAGTTTAAAAACAGAGAAATAAAACAGAAAGAAATATGGTTAAGAAGTAATAGAAATTACTTACAGGGGCTGACAAAGGTTAAAGTGTTGCAGAATAAGGGAAGTCTCACAGAACAAGAGGAGGAGCAAATGCAGAGTGCTAAACAGAAAATAAAGGAATATCTGGATAATATGCATGAGTTTAGAAATAATGCAGTTTAGCAACTATTTTTTTGATAACTCCAGAGCACAAAAACTTTTAGCACAATTACTTAGGATACAGAACATTGAAAGGGTTGTTGCCAAACAGAGGGAACCCACAGCAAGATGAATAACCAGAGATCTTGTAGAAGTTTTAGTGATATTCTGGAAATTTTATGAAACGTTGGATAAAGCAGAGAAATGTGAAAATCAAGAAAGAGTACAAATGGAAATATGTATTGAAGACTTAATTATGACAAGGTTAGAGGCAGATGAGGCTCAACAACTAACAGTTAATATAGGAGGTGATGAGATAAAAACAGTTATGTATAATCAATATTCAGGAAAGTCTACAGAAACAGATGGTATTCCTGTGGAAGTTTGAGGAGAAAAGAAAGTGATAAACATGTAGAAGATTTTAACAGTATTTTAAAAGACGGGGAAGCAAAAACATCTTGGAAGAAAGCTGTGGTGGCTATGTTACCTAAAGATGGCAAAGACCCTTCAGACCCAGCTTCATATAGACCCACTTCAGTTTTAAATCATGATTATAAAGTGTTTATATCTATACAAGCTAAAAGAATGGCAAAGGTGTTGCCAAATTGATAGATATGGAGCAGTGTGGTTTTGTGGATGGTAGGCAAACATTTGACAACATTAACTGAACAATGATGATCCAGAGGGAAGCAGAATGTAAGAAAATACCTCTTTTGTTGGTGGGTCTTAATGCAGAAAAAGCATATGACAGAGCAAGCTGGGATTTTATAAGTTGGGCAAATGAAGAATTTGCATTCCCTGATATAATAATAAGGTTAATTAGAAGGATATATGAAAGATCAGAGACAAAAATGAAAGTTGGAGGGTTCCTCTCAGATAAGCTGTGTTTAAACAGAAGAACCAGGCAGGGGTGTGCTCTTTCCCCTTTGCTGTTTGCTTTATATTTAAAGCCATAGGCAAATAAAATAAGGGACTCAACTACAAGGATATAAGTGGTATGGTAATCAAGAACAATTTCCTTTATTTTCAGATGATATTATTTTGTACCTGATAAATCCAGAAAAGGACATCTCAGTGTTGTGGACCATTTTGAGACTGTTTCAGGTCTTTTCAGGATATAACATTAATGAAGATAAAACAAAATCTATAGCCATAAATTAAGTACCCACATATGAATTGTTTCAGTAATACCCATATTTATGGTGACATGATAAGATGAAGTATTTAGGAGTATGGATTAAAAATGTTATGGCAGTTAAGAATATGTGGGAAGAGACTAAACAAAAGATAATACAAAAATTGAGAAAGAGGAAACTCTTATTTATGAATATGGACATTAAGATAAAAGTAGTAAAAATGCTTCCAGTCCCTTTAGTCTTGTACATGAGTCAGGCATACTTTTATCAACCGAAGGATAATTTTTGGAAAATAATTAATAAAGAATTGAAGGAATTTATCTGTAAGGGAATGAGGGAAAGAGTTAAGTGGGATAAGCTGATATTTCAAATGGAACAGGGTGGTTTAGCTTTACCTGATTTGAAGGGATATTTTAGAGTTACACAGTTAAGGCTCATATACATAACACAAGCAGAAGGCTATAATTCAAAGTGGAAAGGTATGATGATGAAGCAAGGGGGAAGTTCAAGAAATAAACAGAGATTGGGATTTTGGATGCAGATTCTTAAGAAGAATAACAACAATGATACAGAATATTATATTCATAAACCAGCAGAAAGTATTTTTAGAACTAATATACGAATGTAGAAATGAGATTTTGCCAATACGGATGACTGCAAGTAGGGGTACAGAAAATGTAGTGAAGAAACCTGGCAAAGGAACCAAGATATTGGCAGTAAATATCTCAAGCAGGAAAAGTAATAAAGTGGGATGAGACCAAGAAGACATCTGGATTTCAGGCTAGAGACTGCCTTCCCTTCCAGGGCTTGATGTTACAGTACAGGCAAAGAGAAAAGGACAGAGGAATTTTAAGTGAAAGGCCTGCACTAGTAGAGTTTTTAGTTGAATCTAGAATAGAAGCAGCTGTTAAAGAGGGACAATTAGTAGGGCATATAAAATATTGCATGATAACTGAGAAGCATAGAAGATTGGGAAATGAGACTTGAAAAGCAACTTAGAAAAAAACAATGGGAAGGCATATGTATGGGTCTCAAGTCCAGAAGATTAAGGGTCTTTACTTGGAATTGACTGTATAGGTATGTTTATACCCCAAGCAGATTTCAAATAATTTTTCCTCAGGTGGACAGCAAATGTTGGATGTGACATGGAGAAGAAAGAGGTAACTGGGAACATAAGTTTTGGGAGTGTACTGAGTTGGCAGAGTACTCTGTCAGAAATACTGCATGAGCAAATGGCTGTAAGTAAGGAAATTATTCTTTTGAGCTGGGATACAGGATCTGAATTACCTGGACATAGTAAGACTTATTAAGTTTAATTCTGCTGGCTACCTAAAAGAGCAGTTATGAGAAAATGGAAATCAAAGTCTGCAACAACTGTATTAGAGGTACTGAATATTATAAAAGAGTTAAAACAACTGGAGGAAGGATCTTTAGAAAAGGAAAGGAGCACGTTACACAGGAGTAAATGGTAATAGTGGGAACAATACATGCATAATAATGTTCAAGAGGAGGAGGTATGAAGAATATCATATCTGTAAAGTAGCAGAAAGTATTCTAAGAACTAAGCCAACTCAGGAAAGGAGAAAGGAGATTCTGCCAATAGAGATGACTGCAATTAGGGATACAGACTATAGACAAGAGACAGCTGGAATTTATTGGAGAAAACTGGCAAAGGAACCAAGGTACTGGGAGCAAATAACTAGTGAGGGAAAGATAATAGAATGCAAATTGGCCAATAATTTATTTGGACTGCAGGTTAGAGACTGTCTTCCCTATTAAGGATTGATATCAGAGTATAGGGAAGGAGAAAGAAATAGGGGGGTCCTAAATGAAAGACCAGCACTGGTAGAGTTTTAGTAGAATCTAGAACAGAAGCTGCCATTAAAAAAGAATAATTAGTAGGGCATATAAAATATTGCATACTAACTACAGGAATCAATCGGAGGAGGTTAGAAAGGATTGGGAAGAGATATTGAATAAGCAATTCACAAAGAAACAATGGGAGGATATATGTATGTCTCCCAAATATGCAACAAAATCTAGAAGATTTAGGATTTTTTCTTGAAAATGTTTACACACTTATTTTTATACCCCAGTAGACTCCACAGAATTTTTCCTTAGGTAGGCAGCAAATGTTGAAGGTGTGACACAGAAGATAGAGGTAATTGGGAACATGTTCTCTGGGACTGCAGTGGGTTGGCAGACTTTAAGGATTCCCTGCGGGATTCACTGTTGCAGATGCTGGTTGGTTGGATTGCTGTGATGAGGGAGATGATGATTTTGAGCTATGATACAGAATCGGAATTGCCTAGACGTAGTAAGGCCTTGCTGAATCTAATTATGATGGCTGCCAAAAAAGCAGCTACGAGGAAAAGCAAATCAAAGTCTAAACTAACTTTACTAGAAGTAGTGAAGATAGTAACTGAGATAAAATAACTGGAACTGGAATCTTTAAAAAAGGGTAGGAGCAAACTACATAGGGAAAAAATGGGTCATAGGAGATTATTAGGCTATTGACTCGGAAGTCATTTCAAGCCTAGCCATTTCATCGCAATGTAATACCATAGAAATGCTAGTCAATACCCAAGATTGCATTTAGTAATGATTGCCCATGTCCAGGAAGGTTGTGGGTGCCATCCCTGGTAAGAATGTGTGGTACCCTATCCACTCCTCCAAGTTCCTCTTGAACAGTGTCATAGAGGAGCTCTGTTTCATAAGAATCGGTAGCCTATTCCAAAGATGTGGCAGTCACTGGGAGACAAATCTGTCCCACCAGCATGTCCTGTTTAAGTCGCAAGCCATATTTGGGTCCCTGGAATGGGAAGCTCTAGTCCTTTTTGATTTACAGATATGCAGCAGGTCCATTAGGTTTGGGTCTGAGATTGCTCTGTAAGCCAGACACAAGCCTCCCCTAAGAAGTCTATATGATACAGAGTATAGTGACAGGGGATTTAGTCGATCTGTGTAAGGCACATGCTGGAGTCCCTTGATCTTCTTTGTTAGAAACCTCTGAGGTCTCTCCAATTGCTGTAGAGGCTTTGTAAGGTACAAGCTGAACGGGGCAATATACTCAATTATGGGCCAGATTAGTGCTGAATATAGAGGGGTTATTAATCCCTTTGCTCTTGAGGTGATGCCTTTACTAATCAAGTGTGCTACATATAAAGTCTTCCTTACTACATTAAACACATGCTGGTCGAAGTTAAGGTAATACTTGAATTGTGATCCCAGATCCCTTACCACTTTGTGAGTACTTAAGGTATTCTTGTTGATTTGATAATGTGAAGGGACACTGTTTGTGCCAAAGGAAATGATGATGCATTTCTTTGCATTCAGTTTAAGACTGTGACTAAGACACTAGTCACTGGTCTGTGTAAGACCCTCCAGGAGTATACTGACATCATTTGGGGATTCAATAATTCCACCAAGTTTGCACTTGTCTGCAAACATGGTCAGCCACAACCCTTAATTTTGACCCGAACTGCTGAGAAGTATATACAAACCAGTAGAGGGCTCAGCACTGACCCTTGTGGCACCCTGCTGGTGACACATCTGCTGGTTGATGTCTAGTCTCCCACTTTAATAGTGTGTGCCTGGTTTGTGAGCCAGTTGGCAACCCATCTTACAACAAAGGAATTTACATTTAGTTTGCTAAGTTTATCAGTAATGCCTGACTGTGGGATTATGTTGAAAGCCTCTGCCAAGTTTAGGTATGGTATGTGCACAAATTTGCCCTGGTCAATGGCCCTGATCACATTTTTGAAGAAATACACCAAATTTAACAGGCAGGATCTGCCTTTGATGAAGCCAGTTTAGGTTGGATCCAGGGTTTGGAGGTCTGCTATGTCTGTATTTATGAGGTTCACAATGATACCTTATCCAACCACCTCCCCATTTTCCTAGGAGTTCCCCAAGGCTCTATTCTTGGCCCCCTTCTTTTTTCTATTTTTATTAATGATCTGTAAACTAGTATTCCCTTAGCTACCTGTATACAATATGCTGATGATTCTACTCTGATCTGTTCTGCCTCATTAGCCTCTGAACTACACTCTATCACCCAGCAGACTTTTCTAACTGCAAAAACCTGGTTCCTTAAATGATGTCTAATCTTAAACCCTAAAAAAAAAATTGTTACTCTTCTCCCCCACCCGCAAGTCCCCTCCTCTCAACGTCTTGGTCCTCTCTAATAATGGCACCAGTATATCTCCAGACCCCTCCACTTGGCTCCTGGGAGTTGAAATAGATAACAACCTATCCTTTGATTCTCACATAAATAACACTATTAAACAAGTCAAAAGAAAACTAGGCTCACTTTACAGAATCAAAACATTCCTTACTCCACTGGCCAGAACCTACATTGCCCACTCCCATCTGGTTTCAACCCTCCTTTATGCCTCACCTATTTATACTAACCTCTCCAAATCTAACCTCAAGAAACTGTCTACTGCCTATAATAGTATTGCCAGATTTGCCTCTGGTTCTACTTACAGAACTCACCATTGCAAAAACTTAAAGGAATTAGGATGGCTAGAATTGCAAAATCTGATCAACTCTCCTTAGCCCAAAAAATTCTGTACAAGCCCACTAATACCCCTATACTCACTTCCCTTATAACTCCATACTGCAACCTCAAAAGCCTACGTTCCTCTAACAAACACCTCATAGCAACTTGTAAAGCCAACAACTTGGCAGGCAACTCCTTGTTCTCTAACACTATTGGAAAATCCTGGAACTCTCTTCCTTACAATCTCTCTTCCATCTCCTCTCCTCACTGCTTTAAAACCCAGCTGAAAACGTTCCTTAGAACCCGCTGGCTCTGCCCCTGCATAAACCCTGACTAACATTTCCATCTATTTCTACCACTTCCACCTTTTCTGCCTACTAATTTTTTTTTTTTTTTTTTAGTCCACAAGTAAATTGACTGTTAGTACGTTAATGTCCTAACTTTTGCTCCTGACAGAATTTGACACTTTAAATGCTCATTAACTAAAATGTTACTCTCTGTAGTTCTGTTTATAAATGAAGGTATTTTTGGAGCTTTTCTCCCTGGGCCTCCACTGAAAATGGACTCAATATCCAGTTGGACCAGCCTGGTTAACAAATGTAAAATAAACAAATAAAATAAAAAAAAATACATTCCATGGCCTTACAGATGAGGCTGGTCAGTCTTATGAGTCTATAGCTCTCCAGGTCTGTTGCTAGGCCACCTTTGTGGAGGGGAATAACTGTTGCTATTCTCCACTCTGCAGGAACATAGCCTGTGGTTAGGCTATCATTGGAAAGGGTACTTAATGGTGATGCTAGTTCATGTTTTAGCCTGTTTAGAAGCCAGTCAGGAATGCCATCTGGTCTCATAGAGGCTGTGTTGTTTGCCTTGGAAAAGGCTTTGATGACCTGCTCTTCAGATATGTAGGGTGGGGGGCAGTTTGGGGGAAGGTTTGTGATAAGTCTGGAAGAGCTAAGGAAGTGAAACGTTTGCCAAACCTATCCACTAGCAGGCTTGCTATCTCTGTGGGGTCAGTGTTTGTGATACCATTAGTCACTAGTTCTGCACATGCTTGGGTCCTACCTTTTAGGCTATGTACATAGCTGTAAAAGGCCTTATGGTTATCCTTGACTGTGCTTGCTAAGTTTTTTCTGAGAAAACGTACTGCCTTGTTCTGTAGGATTTTCTTCTTCTTCAAAGATAATATCCTCTTGGAATCTTAATTGTGCAGAGGTATTTATGTCTTGACAATTACCACATTTATTGTATTTACTCCCTGATACAGACCGTGCACTATTTTGCTGCTCTCCGTATACTATTTTATCCAGTCCACAGAATTGTTGAGAGTATGTAGAAAAGTTGTCAGAGATATGTTTGCTGTTAATGACTCCATAGGGATCAGTACTGGGCCCAGTGCGCGCGCGCGCGCACACACACACACACACACACACACAAACCAACTTTTAAAGTTCCAGAAATTACATTTCTATAAACACTCAAAATGGAAGCATCAAATAGAACAGCCTGAATAGTCAAGTGATACAGTGGTTATAGCAAGGATGACCGCATGTATACATGCAAAAAGTAAGACTTGAAAACATAACATTCTGAGATGTGTATATAAGCAGCATATACAAAGAAAAACTGTAAGAGAAGTTTTGTTTTTAGTCTGATTTATTCTTCAGTGCTATGATCAATACTATTTCTCAGTATTTTTGTATCATGTATAAGATAGTTTATTATATATTATTAAAGCATGACAGCTTATACAGATATCAAAGCAGAATAATACGTGTCTGTCTATATATAGATCCACAGATACATATAGATATAATTATACATACATAGATAGGGAACAAATCTCAGGTGCTTTAATTCTAAATTGCAAAAGAATATTCAAGACTGTAAACCCCTTCCTCCTTCTCCACAAACTCAAACTTATAGGATTTGGAGCAAACTCCCTAAACTGGATCAAAAACTATCTCACAAACAGAACTTTAAAAGTTCAGTGCAGAAAACTCCTATCTGACATAGGCACCTCCACAGCCATGACTCCATAGGGATCAGTACTGGGCCCAGTGCGCACACACACACACACACACACACACACACACACACACACACACACACACACACAAAACAACTTTTAAAGTTCCAGAAATTACATTTCTATAAACACCCAAAATGGAAGCATCAAATAGAACAGTGTATCCCAAAAAAAAAGAAGTTATGTTCTTACCATAACGTTCCATGTTAGTTGTCTTCTTCTCGCCTTCTTCTTGCTGGATGGGTTCGGAGCCGACCTCGGCTCCGACTCGGCCACTCTAAAAGCTCGAGAGTTGGTTCCACCAGCTCGAGGCTCCCCTTATATCCCACAATGCTAGGCGTGAGTTACCTCAGATCTCGTTTGTAAGCTAGGCCCAGCCTATAATAGTAATAGAATAATTAGTAACAAAGTCCACCTCTATAAATAAGGGAGAAGAGAAGGGTGACCTACATCCTGATCCAGGAAATATGCACAGCAGAGCATATACCTAAAGTACAGAGGTGGTAGAAAGAGAGGTCACAATCACAACTCCTCTAGGTCTGTCCAGGCCAGGGGGCAGGAGGGTGGGACGCAAGAAGAAGGCGAGAAGAAGACAACTAACATGGAACGTTATGGTAAGAACATAACTTCTTTATGTTAAGTTGTCTATCTCGCCTTCATTCTTGCTGGATGGGACCGGCCCTAGCACCTTGTCCCGGTGGCCTAACGGAACAGACTCCTGAGAACAGTGGAACCAAAGTTAGCTCTATGCCTAGAAGCTAAATCCAACTTGTAATGAGAAATGAAAGTGTGAGGAGTAGCCCAAGTAGCCACTGCACAAATGGTGTCAATAGGCAGTCTGTCTTGGAAGGCTAAAGAAGTAGCCAAAGCTCTGGTGGAATGGGCCTTAGGTTTATTAGGCAGCTTTTGGTGTCTAATTTCATATACAAGGGAAATCAAAGATGTTAGCCATCTGGATAATGATACCTTTGAAACTGAAAGTCCCTTTCTGCCTTCCGCATAGGAGACAAACAGCTGGTCAGATTTTCTGAATTGTTTTGTTCTATCCAAATAGTACCTCAATTGAAGATGAACATCCAGGCAGTGTAATTTTTGTTCAGACCTATTGGAATATTCTGGAAAAAAGACAGGGAGGTCAATGCTTTGATTTAGATTTGACGCCGAGACTACCTTAGGCAAAAAGGACGGGTTCGTTCGTAAGGATACCCTGTCCTTATGAAACAATAGATAAGGAGGTCGACAGCTGAGTGCTTGAAGCTCTGAAACTCTTCTAGCTGAAGTAATGGCTACCAGAAAGAGAGTCTTCCATGATAGCAATTTTAAAGAACAGGAGACTGCAGGTTCGAAAGGGGGAAGAATCAAAGAAGTAAGAACTAAATTTAGGTCCCAAGGAGAAGGAGGATTTCTTATAGGAGGTCTGAGAAGAAAAAATCCTTTCAAAAAAGCTTTGCAAAGCTTGTGGGACATTAAGGCAGATTCAGAAATACCCACATGAAAGTTAGAAATAGCTGCCAATTGAACTTTAAGAGTAGAGGGAGATGAACCTGCATGGAAGAGTTCAGCTAGAAAATCAAGGACTATTTGGATGGAAGCAGTGAAAGGATCTATGTCCCTTCCTTGAGCCCAATATGTGAAGCATTTCCACTTACTCAAATAAATCTTCCGAGTGGAAGATTTATGGGAAGCTATCAAAATATCTCGAACGGAGTGAGATAATTGAGGAAGCCTGGCTACGGTTGGAACTGGAGGAACCAAGCAGTGAGGTTCAGAGAGGGGAGGGAGCGATGTAACTGACCCGACTGATGGATCAAAAGATCTGGAACTAGGTCCAGATGCCATGGTCGCTCCAATAGAAATTGATGTAGAAAGGGGAACCACACCTGTCGAGGCCAGTAAGGAGCAATGAGGATCAATGAGGCCTTCTGAGCGATAGCTTTCTGTATCACTTGAGAGATTAGTGGGAAGAGAGGAAATGCATACAGAAGTCCGCGGGGCCAAACTTGGACTAGTGCGACTCTGCTGGGTTGGCCTGGTAAAGGAATAGAGTGAAATATTCTCTGCACTTGCTGTTTTGGGGAGTAGCAAAAAGATCGCAGCAAGGCTGACCCCACTTGAGGAAAATTTCTCTCACAACAGAGTCTTTCAGAGACCACTCGTGAGGCATGAGGATAGCTCTGCTCAACTTGTCCGCAATTTGATTGGACTTCCGGGATGTGCGTTGCTATCAGAAACCACTGAGAAGAAATCGCCCATTGCCACAATCTGAGTGCTTCTCGACACAGGGGGTATGACCTGGTTCCGCCTTGTTTGTTGATGTACCACACTACAGACATATTGTCTGTCTGGATTGCAATCGTTCCCAAGGGAAGAGAGTCTTGAAGGGCTTGCAACGCTAAAAGCACTGCTCTCATCTCCAGAACATTTATGTGCAAGTGGCATTCGTTTGGTTGCCATGTGCCCTGGACCGTCCTGCCCTGATAATGCCCCCCCCACCCGATCAGGGAGGCATCCGTTGTCAGAGTAGCAACCGGAGGGGGTGGAACAAATGGTCTTCCCAACAAGAGCTGTGGGGAAGACATCCACCACATGAGATGATTTCTGCACGCCTGCGTGATCATAATGGTGTGGGACATTGGAAGTTGCTGGTATGACCATTGTGTAAAGAGCATCCATTGAAGGATCCGCATGTGGAATCTGGCTAATGGAAGCAGAGGTATGGCCGCCGCCATAATTCCCAACACTTTCAGAACTAACCTGGCTTTGATTCTGTTGTTGCTGAAAAGGAGTGAGACCAGTTTGTGAATGTCTGTTATTCTCTGATGTGTTAGTCTCGCAGACATGTCTACTGTGTCTAGATTTGCGCCTATGAAAGTAATAGTACGACAAGGTGACAAAACAGACTTTTCGCAATTTATTGAAATGCCTAACTTTTGACAAATGCGAAAAGTGTAATCCCTGGCCATCAGAAGGAGATGCTTGGTGGGAGCTGTGAGGAGCCAGTCGTCCAAATATGGAAACACCTGGAATCCTTGTCGTCTCAGGTGAGAAGCTACCACTGCCATGCATTTGGTAAACACCCGGGGGGCAGTGGTGAGACCAAAGGGCAGGGCCCTGAACTGAAAATGACTGGTTCCCAGCCTGAAGCGGAGGAATCTTCTGGAGCGTCTGTTCATTTTATGTGATAGTACGCATCCTGAAGGTCTATAGAGCACATCCAGTTTCCTTTTCCCAATAGGGAAGGATGGATTGCAGCGTGACCATCCGAAATCTTGTTTTCTTGACTGATCTGTTCAAGATACTGAGATCCAAAATTGGTCTCCAGTCCCCTGTTTTCTTTGGAACTAAAACGAACCTTGAGTAGATTCCGGATCCTTGCTGGTCTGCTGGAACTGGCTGAATTGCTCTTTTTGCAAGCAGTTTTGAAATTTCCAAAACCGCTAGATCCCTTTAAGCGGGTGGAACATCTGGAAGGGATTTTTTTGATTGGTTTGGAATGCGAAGAAAGGGGATAGAATAGCCTTCGGAAATGACGGACTGTACCCATTTGTCTTGAGTCAGGGATAGCCAGGCTTCTGGATACAGTGACAATCTTCCCCCGACTGCCTCCGAAGGTGGGCAGTCGGGCAACACCTCAGGGATGCTGAAAGGGCTTATCAGAGAAAGCTTCCCGATTGCCCTGGTTCTGCGGAGCCCCCCTGCCTCGAGGGCGACGTCTACCATTGTTATTCCCGCCTCTGCCTCTGGCGGGGAAACGACTTTGTGCGTCAGGCGAAGTCCCTTGAGATTGTTTACGGAACCACATTTTTCCACTTTTCTGGCCTTTGGGGTAAGGCCTAGAAGGAGTAGAAAAACGGACTCCGACGGCAGAAAGAGTCTTGCCATCAGTCTCGCACCTAGTCAAGGTTTCTTTCACTTGAGGACCAAAGAGAGATGATCCATCAAACGGGGAGTTAGTGAAAGACGTCTTGAAGGGGTCCGCAAAATTGCATAGCCGCATCCAGGCATGCCTACGTAAGGCCACACCTGTCCCTGCGGCCCTACTCGCTCCATCAGCCACATAAGAAAGGAGGCGCATGGAGGAGTTGGTTATGGAGTTAAGGGTAGCCAGCTGAGCGTTCATCTTATCTTGAAAACCCGCAGCTGTAGGGTCCTTCAACATGTCACTCGCTTCTTTAATCAAGTCCTTTTGAAGACGAGTGAAATGGCACAGGTAGTTCAGCGAACGCATAGTAAATGTCGCTGACGAGAACATCCGCTTCCCGTACCTGTCCATGGACCTAGATTCCTTGTTAGGTGGATGGACAGGTACTGAAGGATCAGCTAGTTCCTTCTTAGTGGCAGCAGCTACCACCATAGCATCCACAGAAACTCCTTTTGTCAAGAACTGTTTGTCTGCTGGTGCCGTTATGAATTTTGAGGGTCTCCTGGGGGTGGGGTCCACTGAATCAGGAGCCGTCCATGCCTTTTTAGCTACCACCTGCATGAGGGGGTCAAAGGGAGACACCCAGGAGGTGGAAGGACGAGAGCCGAACGCCTCAAGGTACACAGATTCATCCTCCGAAGGGCTGAGGGCTGGCCAATTTCCCTCTGTTTGAGGATTTCGAGAATGTCTGCAAAGGAGACATCTTCAGAAGGGGAACGGGGAACCCTCGAATCATCTAAATCTGTGTCAGATGTGATGGACTCAGGTGAGTCAATGTGTTTCCTCTTACACTTCCTCTTCCGAGGGGCTCTTCTGCCAAATCAGGAGAGGCCTCGAAGAGGATGAAATCCCACAGGGGTTCCTGAGGAGCTGGCTCTCTGCGGTCCGGGATGAGGGAGTGAGTCGACTTGACCTGAGGCACCGTAGAGGGAGGGGCGGACGGAGCCGACTGTGGAGTAGAGCCAGGCTCTAACACACTCCGCATGACCTCGAACGCACCCCTGTCAGGCAAAGCCAAAGGTCCCCGCCCGAGAAGCTGAGAACCTCCCTCGGCACCGACAGTGATGGCTCTGAGGCCGATGTCGGAGCCGAACTCACCAGCGCCGAAGCTCCGAGAGGAAGAGTGGGGTCGGACAAGGGTCCGATGCCACTCACCCTCGAGCCGACGAGGAAGTCCGCACCGAGAATCCCCGAAAGAAGAAATCGGAGCCGACGACGGAGCCGAAGACACCTGTATCGGCTCCGACGCTACCACAGTCTCGGTTCGAAATGCCCGCCCGAGCTCAATGGAGTCGGAGGAGGAATATATTGATGGACAGGGGCAGGCATCGACTGATGAGTCGGGCTCTGAAGCATTTGGGCCAGTGCCTCGGACTTAAGAAGTCGACTCACTACCCTCTGGAGGTCATGATCTGACAGCCTCGATGACCTAGAGGAGTGAGATTTATGGCTCCGTTCAGACAGCAGAGGAGATGCTGGAGCCGAATGAACGGAGCCAAGGGATGGTGACCTGGATCTCTTCCTAGATGTCGGCTCCGAAGGTCTGGTCGGAGCCGACAAGGGAATTTCTACTACCTCGGCTCCAGCCGGAGCCGAGGGAACCACAGAAGCTGTAGACTCATCGGGTCCAGCCCGGGCCGATGCAGACATAGGTTTTGTAGCTTTAGGTCTCGGCTCAGTAGCTGGAGCCGAGGACCTAGAAGCCTTAGAGGGCTTCCCAGAGACAGAAAGGGAATCCTCAGGCTTAAGTAGACCCCTTAGGATCAACTTATTTTTTCTTTCCTGCAGGACCCTGGGGCTGAAGCCGTGGCATACAGCACAGGAGTCCTGCAGGTGCAAAGGCCCCAGGCAGTAGACACAAGAAGTGTGACCGTCTGTCAGAGACATTTTCTGACAGCACGCATCACACTTCTTGAAGCCTGAGACCTTTGTGTCTTTAGACATCCTAAACAAAAAGTGTAATCACACACACTCAAACAGACACACTGATTACACTAATCTTACTTTTAAAACTCAAAAATAAACAATTAACTAAAGTTTAATTAAGAGTAACACACACACCACTAGGGGATGGAGAAAGGCCAGAAGGCCCGAGAGAGAACTTTAAAAGTTCTTGTGGAAAAAAAATGGGATTTTCCGGAAAACAGGGGTAGAAATCCACTACACTAAGGGAAATATATTTAAACTCAAAAATATAGGGTTTTAAGTGTTCTAATTTTACAAAAATTACACTTACCAACAAGCCGGTAGAAAAACCAACACCTCGATGCTGTAGCGGCAAACGAGATCTGAGGTAACTCATGCCTAGCATTGTGGGATATAAGGGGAGCCTCGAGCCGGTGGAACCAACTCTCGAGCTTTTAGAGTGGCCGAGTCGGAGCCGAGGTCGGCTCCGAACCCATCCAGCAAGAATGAAGGCGAGATAGACAACTTAACATCAGTACTTGTTTCTTGACTCTTTATTTTTCAAGTATTAATTTGCACATATTTGCAATGAATCTATTCTATTAGTCATAATTCCTACAGCACTGCCATGTCCTTCTGATCATTTTTACATATACCCATCTACCAACAATTCAAGAAATTGTTTTTTTTTTAATGGAAAATGCTCTTCCAGATCCATTTCAGCATAATGAAAACATTAGAAGGGAGTGAGCTGAATATCAGACAATGGGGTACTGCCCAGTATCATTTTTTTCCATACAATGAGCTTATTTTATATCATCTTGTGTGTTTGGGTGCCTGGATAATATTTAGCTGTACCAAACCTGCTGCCTTGAGATTCACTTCAATGGTAATCTGTCTGCCAAACTGCTATATTAACAATGTAAAATTTCTTGCTAAAATCTAAACAGTTCTCCTCCACAGACATTGCTGTACCCACTAAAATCTGTTATAATTGCCTTACATGACCTAATGCATCTGGATTCTAACCTGCCAGCAATTCTTTTCTTTGAACATGATTCTATGATTTGTCTTAACACTATGCCTATTTTCATGGAGAGCTCTTTATTCATTTGAAGAAGTGATAAAATTCCTTCCTAGCTCTGCAAATGAAGAGCTCTGTTAGACACATTAATATGAATCTGTACAAAAAGTGGATAAACTGTCACAACACCAATTTAATTGTGACAACCACTTAGCCAGTGCCTTAAGTCAATGGTGATACTAGAATTAGAATAATAAAGTAGAAGGGGTGCAGACACACAGCACATATATTGTGAGATGAAAGATCAGCCCCACACCCCTCTCACCATTAAAAGCTTCATTATTTGTATATTTGGTTCAGCCTTATGGGTATGGAATCTTAAACAGATTTACTACAATTGATTCCATCCCTCTCACTTGAAACATGAATAATTGTAATGAATATATCTAATCTTATATATAATTCATATATAAGAATTAACAGTTAAAAATTAAATTGTGAAACAGGAGCATAATCTATTTGCAACCTGCAGTCCCCAAGTGGGTGCTCTGTCTCCCCACCAAAACTTTCTTTGCCAATTGCAAGGATGCAGAAACTCAGAGAAAGGGAAGAGCTGTAAAACAAATATCTCCTTCCTGTTCCCTCACTCCTGAAACCTAAAGCTAACAAACAAGATGTGACAAAACAAATTCTGATATTCTCCCAGTTGATAGCAAGAATATTCAGTCTTTCTTCTAACACATTTTGTGGTTAAAAGATGATAAATTGTAATGCTCCCATCTTAAAGTATTAGTTATTCATTTTGAAATTGATAAGTTGAGTAAAACACAGATCCCTGTGGACTAGTTACATGTACAGCTCGAGTGCACAATAAAACAAATCTACAGTTCACCAAAGTTAACAAGTATACAGAAAAAAAGAAATACTTATTTTTTATTTTATTTATTCTTTGTTGGCTGGGTTAGTTCCACAAGGTTAGCAGCCTGTTTTCAGGGTAGACCCAAGGTGTTTTTTTCCTACTACTAGGGGAAATTTGGTTCAGGACATTGTTGACCCTTCTTATAAATGATAGGTTTTCTGGGATCTTTTGCATTCACCTGAGCTACCACCAACTCAAGTATATATACAATTTCAGTGTAAAATGGATTATACAGACACATATCAATACAGGTTATGCAAGTTTACAAGTAGACAGAAAATGTTAAAATGCGTATCACACCTGCACCTCCCATACCCCCTATATTCTAGATATCTGAAGAGATGATATACTGGAAGGGGCAAAGATCTAAGCTTCTATTTAAATTGTGTAAAAATAGCCAGTTGGTGAAGGAAAGGAAAGATTCTAGGTTAACGAGTTTGAAAAGCAGGGAGATTAATACCATCTTTATACTATGTGTGATTGGTAGCCAGTGGTATTCACTCTCAATTCTGGGTGAGAGAGAGAGAGTTGAATTTGTGGATGTTGTTACAGTTTTGCAATATACAAAGGTTTCTTGTGGATACTGAGGCAATAGGGAAGTCCATATTTGAGTTGTTACAAATATAACTCCTATACTAATATAAATTGCTTCTACATGAAGAGTTATGAGTTGATTTTTACTTTGTTGATCTCAGTGTAGTGGTGGACATTATATTGTTGATCAAGTCAAATTCCTAGTTATCTTAAGCTTGAGTAGTTTCTACTGTGGTCTGATTATTTAAGCCTATTTTACAGTTAATGGGTACCTCTAAGAGCATGGGTTTGGTTGCAAAAATTATGGAATTTTTGAGCATTTAAGATCAGTTTATTTTGACAGCTAGTTTGAAAGTTAGGCAACTTCCTCTTGAAACAGGATCTTAATTGTACTGTGAAAGACGTGGGATCTTTAGAACACCATATCATCTACATAAATAAAAAATGTTAAGTGGGCTACATAATCTAGTAGATACTTGATAAGAAGAGTAAGAGTGAGGGTACTGATCCTTGAATTTCAGATGTAAGGGGCACTAAAGATAAGAAGTTTCCTACTTTAATGGTGAAGTATCTGTCATTTAAGAATGCTTCTCAGCTGTTCCAAAGTCTTGTTACTTATTCTGAACTTGGTAAGTGAGTCAAATAGGAGGGAACGATCCACTAAGTTATATGCTTTAGTGAGGTCTACAAGGAAAAGTTCTATAAGGTTCCCCTTGCTGAAGTTTACAGGATGTCATCAGTGACTGACTACAATGCAGTCTGGATGTTTCTCCCTGCCCAAGATCCATGCTGCTTAGAGAAGAATATTTTGCCTAGGGCGGATAGGATAGAGATGGGATAGATGTCACTTGATGATGCTAGTATGACAGTTTTGGGAAGGGGGTTGATAAAAAGTATGTTTCCAGGAAGTGGGAATAATGTTGTGGGTGAGACATTTGTGGTACAGTGTTTTGATTTGTTAAATGCAGAAGTTTTTGCATAGAGATGGGTAGATGCTTTCAGGTTCAGTAGCAGCAGCATCAAATGGAATTTTGTCGAGATTTTTAATTCCTTTAATGGAAATGACTTTGAAATAGAAGACGGGGGTATATGAAGGAGGTAGAGGAAGATAGGAAAATGTTTTGTGGAACCCAGAAGAGAATAGGTTACCTGAGATGGTATGTATTACATTAACATTCTGAAGAGGGTTGTCTGGGTTTGTTAAGAGTCATTTTCTGAGCAGAAATTAGATATAGGGCTTTGATCCTCCTTGTGACTTTCCTTGGCAAGGTAGCACAACAGAGTGAGCCTTTGTTTGTTATATGGGAATGGGGCTTTTTTCCACGTTTGTCATGCTTCACCTCTCAGGTTGAAGCACGCAAAGAATTCCTTAGTAATCCAATGGTTGAGTGACTGCATGAAAAGCCTTGTAATTTTAGTGAAGTACTTGTTTTTGATAACGTAAAATGAAGCTGGTTAATGTTGTAATGGCAAATGAGGGGTTTGAGATGAAGGTTATGACTAACCAGTTTGAGGTGGAAAGGTCCTTGTGTAGTGCCTGAATCTTTTTTTGGTTATTTTTAGGAAAGAAGGTAGGACATTGGTACTGTTAGAGGTCTTTTATGGGCTTTTTGAAAGGAAAAAGTCAGGTTGTAGTGATCAATAATGGGACTGAGACAGTGTAAGAATTAGTGAAAAAAGTTGAAGCGGTTGGTAATTATTATCGTATGTTACTATTTTATTTTATTTATTTAACACTTGTTAACCGGGAAAGTCCGACTTAGAACAAAGCCAATTTTCAGCGGAGGCCTGGGGAGAAATGCTCCAAACTCATGTCTTTGTAACATGGGAGGAAATACATATGAATGTAGGGAGGACATGCAGACTCCACACGGAAGGCACTCCAGCTGAGAATCGAACCGGAGAACTTCTTGCTGTGAGGTGACAATACTACTGCTGCACCACTGCACCGTACTATATACTGGTATATGTAAAATGGGGTCTCTGTCATTTCACTGAATCTTCATTTCAAAGAAAGTCAAATGGCTGAACCCATTTCATTGAAAAGCGCTGGTGTCATTTCTTATCATAGGAGTCATTAGTGAAGTAAGTCTAGCAGAGTAAATGTGAATTGCTATGGTCAGCACCATGTTCTACCCACAGATCTGTACATGTCTAATTTACTCTCCAGCACTGATTCACTGTGTTTTTTTTCTCCAGAGTTGTGAAACCATACAGTGTGTGTGTGTGTGTGTGTGTGTGTGTATATATATATATATATATATATATATATATATATATATATATATATATCTATATATAAAGAGAGAGAGAGGGAGGGAGGGTGGGGGGTGCAAGGGAGCTTACCCCCTTGCAAAAATATGTTTTTTGATATTTTTAAACATTATATTATTTCAGTGAAATAAGTTTTCCATGAAAAGGGTTCATCAATTTGAGTTTCAATTAGATGAAGATTCGTTGACATGACATAGACCCATAAAATGAGTTAGAGAAATAGAAAAAAAACTGTAAGAGATGACAGGTCTAAGAATTAGAAATCACAATATTTTGAGGTATTTCTAGCTTCAAAACTAACATTGCCAAAAAGATAGCCATCCGATAACAGAATTTCAAAACCAAACGGGCACAAAATGTTATTTATCGATCCTTTGTTGACCACGTTAGTCACACTAGGCTAGTGGGCTCTTTTCTGGGGAGACCCAAGGTAGTATTTATACTAACTTCCTCTGCACTTTTCAAATGGTGCTGTGGGTTCTTTTACATCCTATTAAGCTACCACTTTCTCAAGCAGATGGGACCTCAGTTTAATGTCTCATCCGAAGGATGGAAGTAAGAGGTTTCTGTCTACTTGATCTGTTCAGAATTAATTCTATTAAAGGATGATCAATCCATGTATACAGTAGACTTTTTCTGACTGCTGTGGCACCTTCCTCTACTTTTCTTTCATAAATAACAAATAATCATATTTTAGCACCTGATTTTTCATTGTTTTCCATCTTACTAAATCAACATTTGACTTTCCTTACTTTTGGTGTACCTATAAAATGTTGTATCTCCTTCCTAACTGATTAGGTTGTCCTTTCCTCCTTTCGACCCTTTGATATACTGTCTGCATTCCCCACTTTCTTCAGCTTTAATTGGTATAAGTCGACGCTATGTTTAATTTGTAATTTTTGCCATATTTTCTGACTTCCATACATTCCTATATGATCTTCTATTGTCACATCTTTTTCAAAATGTTAACATTTATTCTTTCAGACTGAATGCTTACTTGTTTCACATATGCAGATATTTATAATGTCCTACTCTATTACGTCATACTGTATACAATGAAATAAATAATATAGTTTACTTACGCTGGCCCGTAGTTACACACAAAAATTGCTCCATTTTTCATATTTGTGCCTGATATTGATGAACATTTTTGAACTGCGCAACCAACTTTATAGCTTTCATCCCATACAACCTAAACAGAAACACAAGATTTCTTTTCATATTGAATCAGATTGTATAGCATCCTTGTGACATAATGTACCTGCAGTTAGCTCTTGCATTTACAAAATTGTATAAGCTACATATGAATTAATTTTTATGAACATTTTTTTAAACAATATGCTCCTTTTTTATTTTTATTCAGATTTTGACACTCAGAGCTAATGGTGCATAGTATTCTCCAGAAAAAAATGATTAGGAGAGGTTAGTATACTAAATCTCAACTGTTTAAAGTCAACAACTGACATTCTACTCAGAAAAGACAGTTTAGTACAAGCTGCACAAAGCAGAAATTATCAATCCTGGAAAATGTTATTGTAAATGGAGTTGTGTGAGGGAAGCAGAACTGGAAGTATTTAGCTTCTATTTCTCTCACTGTCTCATACTAGCATACTAATCATCTTATGCACAAATGGTCCTGGTTTTCAAAAATGTACCACCATGCCCTCACAATCATTTCTATTTCAGGATATTCTGTAATACAGTGCAGCCAAATGCTGCCCTATTCCAACACAAGATGTCCAATTTGTAATAGCTATAAAGGTATGAGCAATGGACCATGTAGCAGCTACACAAATGTCATCTACAGAAACTCTAGACCAAAAAGCAGATGATGTGACCATAGATCTGGTGGGATAAGTCTTAGGTAGTTTAGGTGATGTCAACTCTTTATTCTTATAAAAAAATAAAATGCAATCAGTGAGCCAGATACCCAGCTAAAGTTACTTTTGATACTGTCTTGCCCAATTTAGTTTTGGAAAAAGAAACAAACAACTGGTCTGATTTTCTGAAATCTTTAGTTCTATGAATATATGGCTGGGAAGAAAGTACCAGTGTTGTGATACTTCTTTAGCCAATGTAATAGCAACCAGGAAAAGAGTCTTCCACGATAAGAACTTTAAGTCTACCTTGGCTGAAGGCTCAAAGGGAGTGTAGATCACTATGTATGTATACCTTTAAGAAGCTTTCTAGGGACTTGCATGAGTGTATAAATACTGAGCACATGTGAGCCTGCCATTTTGTAGTAAACTGTTGAGATGTAAGCATGCATGTCTGTGAAGTCTGTCAATCTGTTTGTTTATATTTTGTACTGCTGCTATCCATCCTGATGTGTTTCTACATAATAAAGTATATAAACAAACTGTCCCACCTGTTTGCCTTTACTTGTGAAGCAAGACAAAGACATGGTGTTAGAATGGGATCCAGATTCAGGACCGAGAGGTACTCAGTTAATGGTGGAGTAATATACAGGAGTGGATCATCCCTACCGCATGTACAACTCACAAAACCAGGTCACAAATGCATTCCAGGTATCAGATCTTACTTAAATGATTTCTTATTTGCAAAATATAAAACAAAGCACTCAGAACACTCTAAACAAATTTCTAATTAAACGAAATTTCTGAAACTGGGACATATTAATGAAAATATTTAACTAACTACATAAAATGTTTGAAATAAAGTCCAAATCACATAAAATATATAAAATACAGAAATGACTGCATTTTTTTCACTCTGTGCTACTTTTTTTGCATTAATTAAAGCTATTTGAGATATCAGAGGTGTATGAACTGTTCAAAGGTTTGTGCAGTATTATAGTACAGTTACTTCTCAAAATACAGCCATTTCAAAGCATATTTCGGAAAGTACAGTATTTTGAAGAGTTTATTGTTTATTTGAATGTTATTACAAGTACTGGCTATGTGTGCATGTTCATATATACTTACAAGGGCTACATTTTCAGTGTGTTTGGGCATAATTTGTTGGCATGACTGAAGTACTTCGAAAACTAGCTCCTCTTGTCTTTGATAATAATATTGCAGAGAATTGAAGAGTGATTGAGCAAGAGTATGATATTTTTATACAAGCTGCATTTCCTGATAAAGATGAACATACAAGGGGATTTATTCTGCTTAATTTAGCTGGTTCAGAAGCCATAGAAAGAGAGCATTCATTTGTGTATGCATCTTCTGCATTTGCAGGAGAGGGTGAAATCCATCATATAGTGGTACCAGCTAAGTCAAGGGAAGACCCCGAGAGCTTAAAATGTAAATTTAGAAAAATGTGTAACACCCAAACAAATATGACAATAGAAAGGCACTTATTTTACACAAGAGATCAAAAGCCTGATGAAACTTTTGCAGCATATACAGCCGATTTGAGAAATAAGCATAAAAAGTGCAGACGTGGTGATTTAAGGGATGATTTGATAAAAGACGTGTGTAGTATTAAAAATGATGCTGTGAGAAAGATTTAGCTTTGTGACAGTGATTTACCTTTGAATAAAGCCATTGATATTTGATAGATATATGAGCTTACAGAAATATGCTTACAAATGAGAAATACATGCTTCCAGTAACTTCTAAAGTCAGTGCTGATAGTATGCAGCACATGGTTAAAAGAAACAGGCCCAACATACCTCTCAACTGTAGAGATTTTCACAGAATGTCCACATTTTTGCCTCATATTTTTGGTGTGTTCCTCTTAAAATCTGTGCTTTTCTGGCAAATAGCTGAGGATTGAAGTCATTAAATAATGACAATCATTTGAGTTTAAGACTCCACATCCTTCAGAAAATTCATGCTAATGCAAAACCTATTATTCTATCAACTGTAAGTTTGTACGAGCAATATTTAAAATCTGTCCCTATTTGTTCCCCCATCATTTTAAGCTTTGTCCAGATTTTTTGCTCTAAAAGGTTGAGCAGTATGAGCCCCAAGCACATGGCAGCAACTGTGAGCCCTGAAACAGTCCTTGGGAAACCCCGTAGCTTTCTAGCAAGTTCCAGAATACGCACAGTCTCAGTGAAGCACAAGAGTGAGTCAGCAAACTCAAAGAATGAGCTCCTACCTAGTTTTATTGCTAAATGTCACAATTGTTGTAGAAATCATGTACCCGAAAGAGAAATGTACTTAGCTTTTGGTCAGCAATGTCATAAATACAGTAAGTGGAATAATGTCAAAAGATCCTGTAAATCAAAAGTGACATTCTTTTATTAAAAAAGAACATTCCAAGAGACAAGTAGATTAGTTAGAAAGTTGTCATCTTACTATTTATGTTGGTGGTGTGTCAGTGCTTAATGAAACAGTCAATGCAGTAGATTTATGGGCAAAGAATGAAGCATTTTATATTTTCCAGATTAATGGAAAACCCATAGAGTGCAACGCTGACAAAGGTTCAAAGTGCAATGTTATGTCAGCACAAACATTTGCTAGAGTATGTGCAGGTGAGAAGCTTGATTTGGCAAAGTGTGTGAGGCATGTGGCTTATGGTGGTGAAGAAATTCAAACTGAAGGTTCAGTAGTGCTTTTGTGTTACTCTTCTGGGAACAGCTATGATTTGCAATTTTATGTGGTCAAAAGGCTCGTACAGTTATTATTAGGCCTCAGAGACAGTTTGAAAATGGGACTGCTTTCATTTAATAAGGAAGTCCACCATGTAATCTTAAAGGACCACTATTCTAATTTCACCTAGTCTATTTTCACTACCTATGCAGATCTTTTAAAAGACAAACTAGGCAAACTCCCAGTTGTGTACTTCATGAAGTTAGACCTGGAGGTCAGTCCAGTTGTCAGACCAGCTCAAAAACTTCCAACAGCTATGCAGAACAGATTCAAGGCTGAGCTAGATAAAATGGTGCAGAAAAGATGTAATTTGTCCAGTAGATGAACCAACTGAGTGGGTATCGTCCATGGTCGTAGCTCATAAGAAAAGCTCAGATGATATCAGAATATGTATTGATCCATGAGATTTGAACAAAGCACTAAAAAAAGACCTTATCATCCAAAGTGTACAGTTGAAGAAGTCACTGCTCTTATGCCAAATACCACTGTTTTTTTTCCTGTCTTGGATGCAAAGAGTTCATTTTTACAAATTTTACTTCAGTGAAAATCCTCATCACTAACCACTTTCTGTACTCCATTTTACAGGTACAGATTTTTGAGAATGCCATTTGGGATAAATTCTGCAAGTGAAGTCTTCCAGTGTGCAATGGAGCAAATTTTTCTGGTTATCCGTGTGTTATTATAGTGGATGATATACTAACAGGAGGTAATGGTGAAGCTGAGCATGACAGAGACCTCAAGAAAGTTCTGGAAAAAAATAATGTGAAGTGATTCTTAAGGTAAATCCTCAAAAGTGCAAATTCAGGCTATGAGAAGTCACTTATGTTGGACATTTATTTACCAGTTTAGGCTTATGACCAGATCCTTCCAAGCAAACTGCTATTCTTGAGATGCCAGCTCCAGACAATGTTCAAGCCCTATAAACTTTTTTGGCATGGTTAACTATCTAGGCAAGTTCATTACAGACTTGAGCCAACTTTCAGCACCGCTTAGAGAGCAGACATGCAAAGATGTATCCTGATCATGGTTAGAGCAACACCAGAGAGCATTTGATGTCCTGAAACTAAGTGCTTTGCTAAATTTGCCACTGGAACCTCCTACCGCAGCCATCATTGTATCTCCCTTAAAGAACTAAACTGGCTAGAACTCCCACAACTCCTTCACTTTAATCAACTCACCCTCGATCATAAACTTATTAACCACCCCCATAACATCTCTTCCCTTCAAACCCTTCTCCAACCCTATCACTCCACTAGGCCCCTAAGAGCAAGCAACAAAAATCAACTCACTTTTATCAAACTCAAAAACTCAGCAAAAGAAGCCATATTTTCATGTACCATATCTAAACCTTGGAACAATCTTCCACCCTCTAAACCTACTCTACCTTCCAGCAGCTTTTTCAAGACTGCGCTCAAATTCTGCTTAAATTTGCACTGGCTTTATCCTTGTTCTAATCCAGACTAACATCCCCACCCTTACCACCCCCACCTAGACTCTTAACCCAACTATACTACCGCCACTGTTAACCACAGTCAGAATTAGCTAGTTGTCTTTAATTATAAATGACAAGAAACTATCTTAACTTGCAACATTTACTGTATATACTGTTGATAATCAATATCTTGTTATTGTATTAAAGCCAACAACCTGTAATGTTGTTTACTATTGCTGCAACACTTTGTATCTCTATTTATCATGTACATGATGTGGAGCTTTTCTCCCCAGGCATCCACTGAAAAAGGACCTGCATTCACTTGGAATTTCCCAGTAAACAAATGTAAATAAATAAATAAAGAAAGAAAGAAAGAAAGAAACAGAGAATTGCCAGTCCACCAACTCTCAGATACTAAAAGGTTCACAAAAAAAGAAGTTATGTACTCACCATAAAGTTCCATGTTTGTTGTCCATCTCACCTCCATTCTTACTGGTTGGGTTTGGAACTAATCCTTGGTTCCGACACGGCCATATACTAAAGCTCGAGGTCTTCCACCAGCTCGTGGCTGTATCCCTATCCCATCACGCTCTAGTGAAGCTCCCCAGATCTTGTTTGCTGATAACCACAGTTACCTAAGGTACTATCACAACATTTTATGAAGACAATGAAGAAGGTCAGAGATAGACTTGCCAAATGAAAGAATCTCTTTGTCCTCCAGGAGCCTTAGGCAGGGGGAAGGAGGGTGGGATGTATGAATGAAGATGAGATGGACAACAAACATGGACCATTATGGTGAGTACATAACTTCTTTATGTTATGTTGTCCTATCTCGCCTTCATTCTTACTGGTTGGGACAGGGTCCCTAGCACCATACCTCCTGTGTGGCTCACAGGGGTATATTCTTCAGGACAGTGGACCAAAGGTACCCCTGTCCCTGGAGGCCAAATCTACTTTGTAATGAGTGATAAAGGTATGAGGCCTTGCCCAAGTCGCAACAGCACAAATGGTATCAAGTGGCAACCTAGCACAAAAGGCAGAAGAGGTTGCCATGGCCCTCGTAGAATGACCCTTGACTTTATAGGGAAGAACTTTGTTGTTAGAATTATATATATAAAGGTAATACATTCTGAGAGCCATTTCAACAGTGTGACCTTAGATACAAGAGCACCTTTCTTTGTTTCTGAAAATGAAACAAATACTTGATCAGATTTCCTGAAGTCTTTTGTCCTATGTAAGTAGAAACATAACTGTCTGTTTACATCCAAATGGTGAAGCGTACATTCTGCCTTGTTACCATAGTTGTTGAAAAAGACTGGTAACTCTATGGACTGATTTAGGTTAGACTCTGGGCATACTTTTGATAGGAAGGATGGCTTTGTTTGAAGGGATACTCTGTCTTTGCGGAAAAGCATATATGGTGGCTTGATCGATAATGCTCGTAGCTCTGAAACCCTTCTAGCAGAAGTGATCAACATACTTGTTTTCCATGTTAAAAATTTTAGATCACATGATGATGCAAGTTCAAAGGGGGAAGAATCAAACAGGACAAAACAAAGTTCAGGTCCCATGGTGGTAGAGGGTTTTTTTATGGGTGGCCTTAACAGGTTAGTGCCTTTCAGGAAGGCTCTGCATAGTCTGTGAGACATCAGATTTGGGACCAATCATTGATATGGAAATTAGATATTGCTGATAACTGCACATGAACAGTAGCTGCAGCTGCACCTTCATTAAATAGTTTCACCAGAAATTCAAGAATAGAAGTTATTGGAACAAAAAAGGGGTGTGTTTACTTAATGCCCAGGAAGCAAATCTTTTCCATTTACTCATATAATTTTCTCATTGAGGCCTTATGAGAAGAAATCAAGATATGTTTCACAGAAGTAGGAAGGTTAGGAAGCCTGACTATATTTGGAATCAGGGCAACCAAGCTGTCAGTCTGAGGATTTGAAGGCAAGGATGGAGCGTTCTGGATGTATGAGTCAGAAGGTCTGGAACTGGGTCCAGAACCCACGGATCCTCCTGAAGATGAGGCCAAAGGAAGGGGAACCAAATCTGATGAGGCCAGTATGGGGCGATGAGAATCAACTTACTTCCCAATGAAATGGCTTTCTGGAGAACCTTGGGTATCAAAGGAAAAGGAAGGAAGGCATAAAGGGGACCCAAGGGCCAACCATGTACAAGTGCATCCCTTGGTGACTCCCATAGAGGGGAGATCAGGGCAAAATAGCTGCTGCATTTGGCATTCATGGATGTGGCAAAAAGGTCACAGCAAGGCTGGCCCCATTTGTGGAAGATCATCTCCACTACTTTTTGTTTTAGGGACCACTCGTGAGGCTTGAGAATTGCTCTGCTGAGTTTGTCTGCTATCACGTTGGATTTCCCTGGGATGTGCATTGCTATCAAAAAGTGTTGGGAGGAGATCGCCCACTGCCATACTCTCAGGGCCTTTCAACAAAGAGGATAAGACCTGGTCCCTCCTTGTTTGTTTATGTACCAGAAAACCGACATGTCGTCTGTCTGTATTGTAACTGTTCCTAGTGGGAGAGAGTCCTGAAGTGCCTGCAGTGTCAAAAGCACTTATCTCATCTCCAGGATATTGAGCAGAGAAATAATGTGGTGTCTCTTGTTTCCAGTAGTAGATGCTTGGTGGTGGCAGTTAGGAGTCAGTCGTCTAGATACAGAAACACTCGGAATCCTAGAAGTCTCAGTTGAGCAGTGACTACTACCATACAGTTGATGAACACTCTGGGGACTGTAGTGAGACCAAAGGGCATTGCTCAAAACTGGTAATGACTGTCTCACAGCCAGAAGCGCAGATGACTCCTGGATGGCCTGTCCATCTTTATGTGGTAGTACACATCCTGGAGGTCTAGAGAGCACATCTAATTGTCTTTTCCCAGAAAGGGAAGAATCAACTGCAGTGTTATCATCTGGAACTTGGTCTTTTTTACTGGTATGTTTAATTTGTTCAGATCCAAAATTGGCCTCAGGTCCCCTGTTCGTTTTGGCACTAAAAAGAATCTTGAGTAAGTTCCATATCCTTTTTGGTCTGCATGGACTCTTTGGATGACTCTTTTGTCTAGCAACATTTAAATTTCTAGAGTTGTTTGATCCATTTGACTGGGTGGAATGTCTGGGGTGTTCTTTATGTTTGGGACAGGAAGGGAAAAGGGTATGGAGTAGCTTTTGGATATGATAATTTGTATCCATTTGTCTTGTGTTATTTTCAGTCAGGCTTCTAGGTATAAAGATAAATGACCCCCAACTGCCTCCAGAGATGGACAGATTGGCCTCCCTTTAGGAGCACTGAAATGGCCTACCACAGAAAGAATCCCTGTCACCTTGGTTTTATGGATCTCCTCTGCTGCATGGATGGCATCTTCCATTCATACTTCCCCCTCTGCCCCTAGGGGAAGAGTCACCACATATGCCCTGAAAAAACTCTCTGGGATTTACAGAACCACATTTTCCTCCCTTCTGGCCTTTTGGATAAGGTCTAGAAGGTATGGAAAAATAGACATCCATGGCAGAGAGAGTTTTCCCTTATTGCTCACACCTGGTTAGTGTGTCCTTGACTTTTGGCCTGAACAAAGACAAGCAATAGAAAGGCGTTAATAAAGGAAGGTTTAAAAGGTTCCACAAAGACACACAAGCACATCCAGGAATGTCTCCTTTGGGAAATTCCTGAACCTGCTCTGCTCGCTCCATCTGCTGCATAAGATATAAGCCACATGGAGGAGTTGACTACAGAGTTTAAGGTGGAGAGCTGAGAAGAAACCTTGTCTTATACCCCTGGAGCTACTCTACCTTGGAGAGTATCTCCTAACTCATTCAGGTGATCTCTTTGTATCCTTGTAAAATGAGTCAGATAATTCAGCGATCTGAGTGCAAATGTCACTGAAGAAAATGTGCATTTCCCATATCTGTCCATCATACAAGACTCCTTGTTTGGTAGATGTTTCAGAAAGTTCCTTTTTGGTGGCTGCTGCCATCACCATAGCATCTACAGGGACACACTTAGTCTGGAAATCTTTATCAGAAGGGGCTGTGATGAACTTATTTGGCCTCCGAGGGACAGGTCCCACTGTGCCTGGAGACTCCCACACCTTTCAACTAACTAGTTCCATAAGTTCGTCAAAAGGCAGAGACACCCAAATGGTTGAAGGGTGAGACCCAAAGACCTTCAGGTAAACAGACTCCTCATCAGAAGGGTTGATGGACTTCCAGCTGCTTCTCTGATTAAGGATTTCTAGGATGTCTACAAAGGAGACATCCTCAGAAGGTAATCCGTGGGGACTCTTTCGACTCATCGAGGTCTGTGTCAGAGGTGACTGACTCCTCTGGGGAGTCTAAAGGCTTCCTCTTGCAGAGTCTCTTATGAGGGACCTCTTCAGAAGGGTATTCTAGAGAGGTTTCAGAAGAGAGGGGTTCACCTGATGGGGTACCCTGAGGCCTAGGGTCTCCGCTGACCTGTGGATGGTCTGGTGCAGAGACAAACACCAGTGTTTTAGGGGGAGGAATGTCAGAACCTTTGAGTGGAGCTGTCTGTGGAGACAGCACTCTCTTCATCAGCTTGAAAGCCCCCTTTTCCTGATCCGAGGACATTTCCAGCTCCGAAGAGCCAGAAGAGATCCCTGGAACCTAGTGGGTTGCCTCTGAAGCTGATGTAGGAGCCAAGCTCATCTGTGCCAAAGCCCCGAGAGGTAAGTTCAGATCCGACAAATGTCCGATCCTACTCTCCTCTCTGGACCAGTCTGGAGACTGTCAGCTCCTAGACTCTTCAGACAGAACCAAGGATGTTGGAGCAGACATCGGCCCCGAAGATCCCAGGATGGTTCTCAGCAACGATGGTTCCTCAGCAATTGGTTTTGGGCATTCTGGCTCCAAGGTCCCGGGTCGGCTTGGATGTGGAATTGATGTCGACAAGAAAGTCTTGGCTGGCTCCGAATCCCTCTGGGTTGGAGCTGAGAGGAGTTGGGCCAGCGCTGGTGTCCTTAAAAGTCTTTGCACCACCCTATCCACATCATCGTGTGAAAGACTCCTGGATGACTTAAAGGAAGGAATAGGAGATCCAATCATCTGCAGAATAGGTGACCTTAATACAGCAGTAACCAGCTCAATTCTGGGGACCGGCTCCTTCATTCGGACTCCACTGGCATGGAAACAGCTGGTGCCAATGAAGTACATTTTGTTGGTTCTGCAGTCATCAGAGCCAGAGATGCAACTTTACTTAATTTTTTAACAGGCTACGATTGCCCAAAAGAGGGAGAAGATCTCTTGGTGGATTATTTGGATTTTACTGATGGAGATTTCACTGATCCTGAAGTGCCCGGTCCTTCTTCTAGAGCGACTTCAGTAAGCCTCTCACAATCAGATTGCTTCTTCTTTCTAGCAGTACTCTGTAGCTGAATGAATGACATATTGAACATGACTCTTGAAGATGCGCTGCTCCCAGGCAGTAGACACAAACAGTATGGGAATCAGTTAATGACATTTTTTGGCTGCATTTACCACATTTTTTGAAGCCAAAAGGCTTAGTCTCTTTATGCTCCTTGGACATGTTAAAAATCACAGTCTGCACACAAGAGCAAATCAACAACAACTACTTAACACACTAAACACCTATGATATAATATATAAAATATCAAATTTTTTTTGAAGAAACTTCAACAAACAAGAGGAAGGACAGAAGTTAGGTAGCCTTCTAACTAAAATGAGCAGCGACAGCCTTCTAACTTAAACGGGCTGACGCCCCTTTTGTTTTAACAGTAAGATTAACTATCTAAGGATATTAACAATAAACAGTAGGAAAATGCCCTCTAATTAAAACGGGCAGTGGCAGCCCTCTAACTTAAACGGACTGACGCCTTTTCGTTCTTTTTTTTTTTTTTTTTAATAAGAGTAAACTATATCTGAACTTCAAAAATGTTAACAACAGTAATAGTAAAAAAAGCCCTAACTAAAATGGGCTTATGTGAAAGAAATTTAAGCCAAGACAGGGAGGAAACAAAGACCTAATGAAAAAAATGATAGCCTAAAGCAACAACACAGCAACAAACGTTGTCTAACTACAATGACAACAAAACAGTAAATGCTAAATTTACTTGAAAGAAGAAGAAATTTTCAGATAAAGAATAAAGATTTGTACACTTAGCCATAGCCAAAATGGAAGCACCCAATCTGTTTAGCGGCAAACAAGATCTGGGGAGCTTCACTAGAGCATGGTGAGATAGGGATACAACCACAAGCCAGTGGAAGACCTCGAGCTTTAGTATAAAGCCGAGTCGAAACCGAGGATCGGTTCCGAACACAACCAGTAAGAATGAAGGCAAGATAAGACAACATAACATCCAGTTACTCTTTCTTGTGACGTTTCAAAATTTGGTCTTAGATGCACTAACGCAAACTGAAATGCAGTATGCACAGACACAGAAAGAGCTCTTGGCAACTGTATTTGCATGTTCAAAGTTCCATGATTATATTTATGGTTGGCCTACTATCCAGACTGAAACAGACCACCAACCTCTAGTTACTATTGTCACAAAGCCTATGCATACAGCTCCTGCCAGATTGCAACGCATGATGTTGAAATTGCAAAAGTATAATTTCAATCTTGTCTACACAAAAGGCAAACTTCTTCATCTTGCTAATACATTATCCAGATCACCCAGAAATATTACTGAACAGCATGAAACTTGATTTTGAAGTCATGGAAGTGAGAATTTTTTCTTCCACACATCTTGAGAGTTAGAAGTCATACAGCCATAGATCCAGTTCTTCAGAAGCTCAACCACTTTATCAATCGAGGATGGCTGTCAAAGCAATATTGCTTACCAGCTGACCTGCAACCTTATTTTCCTTACAGAAATGAGATTTTGTTTGACAATGGTATCATCATGAAAGGTCCAAAAGTGATGGTTCCAAAGCCCTTGCAACAAGAGTATATTACTATTTTGTATTGTGGCCACCCAGGAGTAGACTGTACCAAAAAAAGGGTAAGACAATTAGTATTTTGGCCTTCTATGTCACAGGACATT
Source organism: Protopterus annectens (assembly GCF_019279795.1). NCBI lineage: Eukaryota > Metazoa > Chordata > Ceratodontiformes > Protopteridae > Protopterus > Protopterus annectens. Next base: position 467,499,238 of record NC_056745.1, on the reverse strand, counting down.
GAGAGAATACTTTCATCTTATTCTGTATGTAATAGTACTAAGCAGCATCAATAGAAGGAACCACTTCCGCTAAACCAGATTCCTGGACTATGGTGGTGGAGTCCAGACAAAGTTATTTCTGACAATGGTACACAGTTTACAAGCCAACAGTTCAAAAGATTTGCCAAAGAATGGAACTTTACTCATGTCACGAGTAGCAGTGAGTATCCCCAGTCAAATGGTTTGGCTGAATGTGTAGTTCAAAGTGTGAAACAATTACTAGAGAAGTCAAAATGAGACAATAGCGATGTTTTCTTGAGTCTCAGAAATGTTCCTTGTGATAAACATCTTGGTTCCCCTGCACAGAGACTTCTGTCAAGACAAACCAGAACCACATTACCAATCAGCTGTAATTTATTGGTTCCATTTGTCAAGAACAACAGATCAGTGAAAGCCCATTTGCTAAAGAAGCACTTATCCCAGAAGTCATACTGCGATAAGACCAGCAACCACTTAATCCATTATGAGAAGAGGAGATAGTGAGGATGCAGACATCCAAAGGTTTTGATCGGATTAGAGTTATGAACAGTATATGTCTACAGCCGAGATTGTACATTGTGGAATCGCAAGGAGCACAATTTAGGCAGAATCGGAAACATTTGGTCCCAGTGTCCAAGCCTGTATTGCAGTATCATACCTGCAAGAAAGACTATATCTCAGAGTGAGTTATCCAGCATTCTAGTTCCAGAGGATGTTCCAGTAACTATCCCTATTCCTGAGAAGAATCCCAAAACTCCAGAATCTGTTTGTTCACCAATGACTGTCCCTATTGCTAAACCTAGTTCTGATTCCTATAGTAATAAATCAGGACACATTTCTAGACCATGTTCCAGCTACAGGGCAACTTAGACACAAGAACATGAATGTTGCATCTATTTCTTTTTGTCTGTACAACTGCATGCTTTTTTTTTCAAATGTCATTATATTCTGGGCAATTCATTAAAGGGAAGGATGTAGATCAACATGTATGAATACCTTTAAGAAGCTTTCTAGGGGCTTGCACAAGTGTATAAATACTGAGCACGTGCGATCCTGTTTACCATTTTGTAGTAAGCTGTTGAGATGCAAGCATGCATGTCTGTGTAGTCTGTCAGTTAATCAGTTTGTTTATATTTTGTGCTGCTGCTATCCATCCTGATGTGTTTCCACGGATTTGTATCACTTCATTGAAAGACCATTTCACTGATACTCATTTCACTGAGACCAAATCACCTAAAGTTCATTTCACTGAAATTTCATTTTACCTAAACCTCATTCCACTGACAAGTAGTACTCTAAGGCAAATCAAAGGTATATGTCTTTTTCCCCACTGTAGTGCGATCCTGGTGTTAGTATATATAGTGAGTGGGGGTGTGGGGGGGCACAGTCCCCACATTGGCAGGGTGAGAGTGCAAAGCCCTCCACTTAATTTGGTTTTCTGTTGTGTGGTTTGGTTTTACATTATTTGGTAAAATCCAACTAGGTGGGGGGCAAGGCCCTCCCACCTCCCCAATGTGGGGGGCTATGCCCCCCCCCAACTATATATACTAACACCAGGATCACACTACAGTGAGGAAAAGGACATATACCTTTAACTTGCCTTAGAGTACTACTTGTCAGTGAAATGAGTTTTAGGTGAAATGACATGTTGGTGAAATGAACTTTAGGTGATTTGTTCTCAGTGAAATGAGTGTCTGAAATTGTCTTTCAATGAAGTGATACAAATCTGTTTCCACATAATAAAGCATATAAACAAACTACCACACTTGTTTGTCTTTACTTGTGAAGCAACACGAGCGACAGGGAGACTGGGTCAAAGCTTGTAGAAATACTGTTAAATCCCACAGAGGAGTAGGGTCCTTAGTAGGGAGTTGAAGTTAAAAGGTATTTTTAAGAAAAGCCTTACATAATCTCAGGGAGGCCAAAGAAGAATGGTTTTTACCTAAGTGAAAATTAGAAATGGCAGCAAGATTTACCTTAATTATCAAGTAACTAGCTCTATTATGGAAAATGTATACAAAGAAGTCAAGAACAGCTAGGACAGGTGCTGAAAAAGGGTCTAATTATCTCTGGAGGGCCCAAATGCAAACCCTTTTCCATTTGCTCTTATAAATATTTCTAGTAGAATCTTCCTGGCATCATGCAAGGACGTGACGAAACAGGGAGAAAGCCTGGAGTGTATAGCTATCATTAGAAGTGGAGAAACCATGCAGTCAACTTGAGGGTTTGAATGTCCGGGTAAGGTATCTTGGAAGGGTGAGATACAAGGTCCTAAGAAGGATCTAACACCCAGGGAGGTGAGGCCACAGGAAGAGAAACCACACCTGTCGAGGCCAGAATGGTGCAATGAAGATTACCTTGCACTTCCACTGAAATACTTTCTGAAGATACTTGGGGATGGGAGGGGTGGGGTAAGTGGAAAGGCATACAGGACACCGGGGTGCCAGTCATGAACCACAGAGTCTCTTGGTAACTCTGGCTCTGGTGGGATCAGGGCAAAGTACCTGCTGCAACTGGAAACAAAGAGAGAAGCAAAGAGGCCACAGCATGATTGGCTCCACTGGCAATAAATCATTTCCGCCACTAGCTGATTGACAGACCACTCATGAGGAAGTAAGATGGACCTTCTCAGTTTGTCTGCCAGCACATCGCACTTTCCTGAAATATGTATTGATAATAGAAAATGGCCAGAAGAGCTCACCCATTGCCATACTCTCATTGCCCCTCAACATGGGGGTAGGGGGTTCTCCTGTTTGTTGATGTACCAGACCACTGACATGTCTGTCTGAAGAGCAACCAGGACAACACCCTGAAACACGTACAATGCCATCAGGACTACTCTCATTTCTAGGATACTGATGTGAATATTGACCTGTAGCCAAGATCATGTGCCTTAGATTGTCCTTTCCAAGTAATGTCCCCTGCAAACCTAGCTGGGAAACATCAGTTGTCACGAGTCCATGTTCTGCTATTGAAAAAATAGATCCTCAAATGGCTAACTATCATAAGTAAAACATCTGAATGGAAAATTACCAAATACGTATAACTTCAAAAATAAATTCATCAAATGGCCATTCCATTTAAATCTTTTACAAATGATATAAGGCTGCTAGAGAATCTGTGTTTTTGATAGCTGAACATAGTCCCTGTTGTCACTTTGGCCTTGGGTACAGGAAGAATAAAAGGGTGGCCCAGAAAAACGTCTTCTGCATGAATCCACAAGGCTATGTGTTGTCTGCAAATATTTGTAATTCAAATAGGTGCAGTCAGAGGGTGACGTCCTACTGAACATCGTACTGAAAGGGTCCACTGCAGTACCCTCAAGTAAAACCTTGCTAAAGATATTGGAAATATTGAAACTGCCACTGATCTGAGAAGCTGTAATACCAGCCTGAATGGAGGGGAAAGTAGAGAGAAACAGAATATGTGATGCTTGGCTCTGCAGATTGCTTAACCTTGTCTGTGGCAAAATGAGCACCAATTAATTCCAGGGCTTGAGTGAGCAATAGCACAGACTTTGTGTAGTTCACTGTAATGCCTAGTTGAAGACACAGATGAAGCAAGTAATCACTGGCCTGAATCAGCCGAGGCTCGGGGAAAGCAGAAAGGAGACTGTCATTGTGTTAAGGAAACACCTGAAATCCCTGCAGTCTCACGTGAACTGTGGCCACTGCCATGTACTTGCCAAACATCCTGGGGGCTGTGGTGAGATCAAAGGGCAGGGCTCTGAACTAAGTGAATATCTCCCAGCCAGAACTGTAGGTATCTCCTGGAATGCCACTGCATTTTGATATGATAACACATATCCTGGAGATCTACACAGCACATCAAATCATCCTTCTGCAACAATGGTAGAATGGAGTGAACCATGACTAGATGGAACTTTGAGTGTTTGACAAACTGATTCAGATTGCTCTGATCCAAAATTGGTCTTAGGTCCCCTGTCTTCTTTAGCATTAAAAGAATCTCAAATGAGTTCTGGATCCTTGATGTCTTGGGGAACCGCTTGGATGGTTCTTTTCCCCAGTAGTTTTTATATTTCTATGGCTGCTGCTTTCTTCTGACTTGATGGAATGTCAAGCATTATTCTGATCTGTTGTGGGGAGGTAGAAGGAAACATGATAAGTAATAATCTCTGGATATTATTCTGTGCACCCAGGTAGTTTTTGGTAACGGCTATCCAGGTTTCTGGGTGCAGAGATAAATGTTTCCTGACTGCCTCCAGAGTACAGCAGTCAGGCAACCCTTCAGGGGTTCTGAAAGGGCTTCTCAGAAAAATGACCTTTGAAACCCTGATGTTGCAGGCCACCTCAGCCAGGGGGATGATGTCTTCCATTAAAGTTCCATCTTCCGCCGTGGGGGGATTTGTATCTGTAGAAGTCCTTGGAAGTCCCATTGAGTCTTACAGAACCACATCTTTCTACCTCCTCTCTGGTTCCAGGAGAAAGTCCTTTGAGGGGTAGAAAAACGTATCCTTGTGGCAGATAATGTCTTCCAATCCTGTTCGCTCCTGTAGAGAGTTTCCTTCATCTTAGGGCCAAATAAGGTGGATCCATCAAAGGGAGCATTGATGAATGACATCTTGAAGGCCTCTGCAAAGTCACAAAAGCACATCCAGGCAAGTCTTCTTATAGCAATTCCCAAACCTGAGGCTCTCAAAGTGAGGAAATCACCCTATGAGGAAATCAGCCTCATGGAGGCATTTGATGGGGACTGTACAGTGGTCAGTTGTGAAGAAACCATATTTTTGTCCTCCTCAGGTATGGACCCTGAGAGGGTATTGGAAAACTGAAGAAGTGGAGAGAAGCAAGCCTTTCAATTCCCTCTGAAATCTCATAACATGTGCCAAATAGTTTAGCAACCTGAGGGGAAAGTTTGCTGAAGAATAAACATGCTTCCCAAATCTGTCCAGTGGGGATACCTCCCTTTTATCAAAGTCAATGTCTTTGGTTAAAAACTCCTGTGGGGAGTCTAAGCACCGCCTATTACATGTACATTTCCTAGGTGGCTCTCCAGTGGGAGGTTCTAGGGAGGACTCAAAAGTGCCAGCAGAGTCTTGAATGAGGAATGGCTCCATGCTTGACTAGACTGACTATCCTGGTGGCACAGGATGAAAAGACTCAGGATCCAAAGAGGAAGGAGGTGAGGCTCAGGGGGACAAGGATGGCTTGTCCACAGAGGTATAAAACACACTGTCCACTATCTCAAAGACAGAGGCCATGGGGAACCAAACCACAACCTGGCAGGAGCTGAATCCACCTGCCAAGGACCAAATCCAGCCACCCCAAGATCAAGGTATAGAGGTCAGAATTGAGTTGTCCAGTGCCAAGGCTCCGAGTGGAAGGGATGGCTCCAAAAACATCAGAGTTGAACCCAAACCATAGGATCTGGTACTGACATTACAGTTCTGAGATCCTTCCTGCTTCAACAGAGTTAAGGCTGTCTGGATCAGAGAAAGAGTTGGAATAGACAAAGGACAAGCCTTAGGATCTGACATAGACAAGCTCAGACTTTTGGGGGCTCCAAAACCAGGGAACAGAATGGAGTATGAGTCAAAAGCTGGGGTTGAACTTGTGGTTGGTTCAGGGGTCCAATGGGAGACAGAGCTGGGATAACTCCCAACTGAATCTGGGTTCTGAGAAACTTTCTCATCATCCTGTCCATATCTGCTACTGTTAGGCTGCTAGATGACCTGAGGGATGAAAATGATGAGGATGGTCTGGGCATTCTTTGAGGTATCTCCTGCAAAAAAATGTGAGTGCAAACTTGATGAAACAGGTTCCAGAGAGAATTTAGACCTTGTATGTGAAGACTTTGACTTGGCTTGAGTTGGATCCGGTGGGACAGTTGGATCCAATGGTCTCAGTTTTAATGGGGGTTAGATTCAAGGGAGCAGTTGGACTCGATGATTCTGCAATTTTCTAGGGTGGAGCCGAGACCACAGTAGAAAGAGGAGGGTGATCAGAGGAATACTTCCTTGAATCCTTAGTCTTATAAACAGCATCCCCCTTGGTAGACTCCAAAGATTTCATGGAGGAGGCAGGAGCTCCAGATGAAGAAGAAGTGGATAGAAGCAAGCCTTTCAATATCAGTCTGAGTTGTTTTTCCACTCTACCAGCAATCTTTGGTCAAAACTCTCACAGGGTGATAAGACGACCTGCTCCAAGGCAATAGGCATGCTTTGAGTGAACATCTTGAGTTAAGAATTTTGTTCCCACACTAAGAGCACTTTTTGAAGCCAGTTGGTTTATCCAACATATTTAACTATTACTGTGTGTGTGTGTGTGTGTGTGTGTGTGTGTGTGTGTGTGTGTGTGTGTGTGTGTGTGTGTGTGTGTGTGTGTGTGTGTTGTATATATACATATATATATATATATATAACTACCAACAATGTTAACACCTAATATTGAAAACAGTATAAAACAACACAATAAGAAAGTATCAACAATGATATATTGGAGTAGTACCTACAGTTAGGTAGCAAAGGCAAGCAAAGGACACAAGGCCTAACAACTAATAAAAGTATAGAAGTATACAGTAGATTTTTTAAGAGAAAACTGTGAAGATGAAAAAGAAGTAAAACTAGAGAATATGAATTACAATAAATAAGAAAACTACTTATCTATTCAAAAAGCTACTTGAGCTACAGATGACCACATCCAATTAAGTGGCAAATGAGATCTTAAGTCATCAAGGAGATGAGATGATGATGAGTAAGGGGAGAAGCTTGAGCTAGAGAGCTAAAGTCTAAGGAAGTAGCCAAAGTCAGATCTGAGGTCAGATCCAAGACCTACCAGTTGAGCAATGGACAAAAAAGACATCAGATCAAGCAGACAAATTTCCATGGAATGTTACAACAAAAATGCCTTATAAGCCCAACTGAAGGTCAAATTAGTAACAAATTACACTGATTACATCTTTTACATTTAATCATTTCACCATTGGTAACATAATTAATTTTACTGTATTACATTTTAAAGTTTTCCCGCTCTTATAAATAAGTTGTGATTCCCCCCCAATTACTTCAGCAGTTAATGGGAACAAATTTAAAAATTTCCATTTGACTTTTACAGTATTTCTAATAGCAAACATCTGCTATCGGCATTGTCATTAAACTCTTAATATTGTTACTTTTTTCATAACAACCCTTTCATTATAATAACCCTCGAACAATATACTAAGTTTGTATTTCTCATTTTTCCCCTCGATTATTTCAGTAATCCCTCTTGTAATTACTGATTATAAATTGCTTCTATTAATAAATTTTAAATTTAAATTTCTATACCTGTTTTTGAATGCTTCAGTTTCTTGAGTCAGCCTGCTCACTCTCACTATTCCCCATTTAGTAATAATTCTTTTGTTCTGACTAGGACACATGCTAGTGTAGTATAAATGATTATTACTGGCCACTAATTTGTTTACTACCATCATGCTCAATTTCCCATTTACATTCTTTAGCAAAATATCCACGTAACTAAACTCAAAATAATAATACTCCATAGCAGACTAAAAAAATACATACTTGATTTAAATAATCTATACAATTATTTAAATTATCAACATAATCCAACCAGATAATATAAATGCTGTTAATAACAGCATATATTTTTATTTTGTCCTTAAAATTTTAACTGTTGACATATTCTTCCCAGGCTGTCATAAACAGACTGGTGTAACTGAGGTCCATTACTGTCCCCATTGCTAAAACCAATTTTTGTTATGATAACATGAGAAGAATAGGTCTACAATTCAAATTCTAACGGCAAAATAAAAATATAGGAGTATTTTATTCATAACATTGTTATTACATGGAAGGATTCTGTTGATAATTTAAATATCTGACATATTTGTTTTAAATCAAGTATTTTTTTAATTTGCTATAAAATATGATTAGTTTGCAATTAATTACTTGGATATTTTGCTAAAGAAAGCAAATGGGGAACAGACCATAACATGGACCCTAACTGGACCAAACAAAATATTATTAAAGGCTGAATGGTGAGAATGAGTAGGTTAATTCAAGAAAATGAAGCATTTCAAGAAGACATAAATAAACTAACATGTACATTTATTAATAGAAGCTATCCTAATTTAAGAGAGAAATAGCTGAAGAAATGGAGACAAGAAATGAGAGATACAAACCTTTTGAATTGTCTGAGGGTTTTTATAAAAAGAAGTTATTTACTCAACATAACATTCTATCTGTGTTGTCTGCTTCAGTCTTCTTCAAAACCTGTGGGACCACCCTACCCATACTGCCTAGCTCCTCTCAGATACCTCAGATCCAGTTGGCTGCCAGTATTCTTAGAAGAAAGAAATACATACCTAAATAAACAATAGAGCTTAAAAGAATTCTCAGGATCTCAAAAGAGGAACAAAGGTTCCCAAAACCAGCCATCAAATCCTTCAGCGATAAGGAAGGGAGAAGGAGGCAGGAAAGGTTGATGAAGACTGTAGCAGACAACACAGATGGAATGCTATGGTGAGTGTATAATTTCTTTATCTGATGTTATCTGCTCAGTCTTCATCAAAACCTGTGGGACAGAGTTCCCGGCTACATGAATCTGGGCGGCCTCATAAAAGGATATTCCGGAGCACTGCAGAGCCAAAAGCAGCCTTATTCCTTGATATGATATCAAGTTTGTAATTCAAAATAAAGTATGAGAATTCTTCCAAAAAGCAGCTGCACAAATATCTTCTAAAGAAACTCTGGACCAGAAGACCTGGGACGTGGATATGGATCTCGTGGAATGAGCTCTGACTGGTCTAGGTAAAGGAACAGTGTTCAACACATGCGTAATACAATCCCTTAACCATTGAGCAATAGTAGCTTTAACAACAGCTTTCCCTTTTTTTTAATCTGAAAAAGCAACAAACAATTGATCAGATTTCCTGAATGCTTTTGTCCTATCCAGGCAGAAGTGCAATTGTCTATAAACATCTAAGAGGTGCAACATATATTCACCCTTATTCTAGAAATTCAGAAAAAACTCAAGGAGATTAATGGATTGATTAATGGTCTTCACTGACGTAACCTTTGGTAAGAAAGAAGTATTAGTACACAAAGTAACTATGTCTTTACGAAAAATAAGATAAGGAGGTTTGGAAGACAAAGCTTGAAGCTCCAAAACCCTCTTGGGTGAAGTAATTGCTACTAACAAGGCTGTTTTCTATGACAAGAATTTCGACTGTGCCTTAGCAGTAGGTTCAAAGGGAGGTAAGGTCAGAGTTTGAAGACCCAACATAAGATCCTGAGGGGGAGTAGGACCTTTGGTAAGAGGTCGAAGAAGGAACATACCCCTGAGAAAGGCTTTGCAAAGTCTAGAAAAAGCTAAAGAGTAGCATTCTCCCCAGTATGGAAATTAGAAATGCCTGCTAACTGAACTGTAACAGTAGAGAAGCTGACTCCCAAATAAAAAACACCAGTTAGGAAGTCCAAAACTGCTAAAACAGGTGCCATAAGTGGATCAATGTGATACTGCTGGGCCCAAAGGGAAAACCTCTTCCTCTTCTTTTGTAAATTTTCCTAGTAGAGGACTTATGGGAGGAAAGGATAATCTTTTGAACTGGGGAAAAAAGCCTGGATTATCTAGCCATCATCGGAACTGCAGAAACCATGTGGTCAGTTTCAAGTTGTGAAGATGCAGATGAATGTGCCCTGTAGGGCGAGACAGAAGGTCTGGATGTGGATCCAGGATCCACAGAAGGAAAATTAGGTGAGACCACTGGAAGGTGAACCAAACTTGTCAAGGCCAAAAGGAGGCAAAGAGGATCACTTTGCTCTTCAACCTGCATGCCTTCTGAAGAAATTTGAGAATCAGGTGACGAGCGGGGAATACATAAAGAAGACAAGGAGGCCAAGCATGGACTAGAGCGTCTCTTCGTGACTGCTTCTGTGGAAGGATCAGGGCAAAGTACCTGCTACACTTGCTGAAGGGAGAAGCAAAGAGAGTGCAGCAGGGTTGACCCCATCTGAGGAAAATCCTGTTTGCCACTGACTGATTCAGAGACCACTCATGAAGCATCAAAAGAACTTTGCTGAGCCTGTCCACTAATATGTTGTGTTCCCTCAGAATGTGCATTCACCTAGGAAGTGGTTGGTAGACAGCGCCCATTGCCACACTCTCACCACTTCTCAACAAAGGGGGTAGGACTTGGTTCCACCTTGTTTGTTGAGGTACCACACAACAGACACATTGTTGGTCTGAATAGCAATTGTCCCTAGAAGAAGAAGGGAGTGAGGGCTTGCAATGCTAAAAGCACTGCCCTCAACTCTATGACGTTGATATGCAGCTTGATCTCCTGGGGAGACCACGTGCCTTGAACTGTCCATCCCAGGTAATACTGCCCTACCCCAACTGGGAGGCATCTGTGGTCAATGGGGGGTGGGAAGAATGAAAAGTTGACCATGAGAAACTTCTGGGTCGTGAAGCCACCACAAAAGAGAATTTCTTCACACTCAAGATAGTCTTATAGGATGATTGAGCGGATGATGCAGAAAGGACCGCTGGACAGACAGTGTCCACTGCATGACTCTTATATGTAAATGAGCTGTCAGTAGCAAAGTTATTGTTGCAGCCATAAAACTCAGTGACCTGAGGACAAGATTTGCTAGAAGGAACTGGCACCACTAACATCTGTCTGATCTGTGTCCGTAATGAGACAATCATGTCCAGTAGAAGATAGGCCAAGGTTTTGTTTGTATCCAAGCGGGCTCCTATAAAATCTATCACCTGCTCAAGATGTAATTGTGACTATTGAAGGTTCACAGTGATCCCTAAAGTCAGGGCCAACTGCAAGAGAAAATCTCTGGCCTGAACCAGTAGATGCCTGGATGGTGCAACGAGGAGCCAGTCATCCAGGTAAGGAAACATATGGAATCCCCTGTAGTCTGTGGTGAGCTGCAACTATTGTCATGCATTTGGTGAACACCCTGGGGGCTGCAGTGAGAACAAATGGAAGCACACAAAATTGGTAACAACTAGCTCCCTACCTGAAACGGAGGTACGTTCTGGAGTGTCTGTTCATTTTGATGTGATAGTACGCATCCTTCAGGTCTATTGAGCATATCCAGTCATCCTTCTGTAGAAAGGGAAGGATGGACTGAGTTGTGACCATCCTAAACTTCGTGTATTTCACTAATTTGTTCAAGTAAGTGAGGTCCAGTATGGCCTGAGATCCCCTGTTTTCTTTGGAACTAAAAAGAATCGTGAATAGATCTCTGATCTGTGCTGGTCTGACGGGACCTCCTGGATGACTCTTTTTTAAGAAACTTTGCAATTTCCAAAGTTTCTACCTCCTTCTAATTGGGTGTAACATCAAGGAAGTGTTGTTTTGGCTTGGGGAGATTTAAAAAGGGAATGAAGTAACTTCTGGATATGATACCTTGCACCCATCAGTCGTTCAAGATGGCAAAAGCAGGAGAAGGAGGGGGAATAAGACCCCTGAGAACTAGCTTATTTCTTCCATTTGCAAGGGCCCGAGGAAGAAAGGCTTTGCAGATACAGCAAACCACCTGAAGGTGGGCAGGACCCAAACAATAAACACATACCCTGTAGGCATCAGATGCAGGGATCTTGTGCCCACAGGAAGTGCATTTTTTTAAACCCAACAGGCTTATCAGATTTCTCTGACATAGTAGCAAACAGAAGAAGATAAAGGAGGAAACACAGCAGATAGATGCAATGACCACGCAGCAGAAAACACTACACTACACTGCACTATGGAGAAAAGCTTTTTTTTTTCTTAAAAATGAGCAGAGAAACAACAGGAAGGATAGGAAGAAGAAGAAAATAGATCAAAAGACCACTTACAGTTGACAGAAAAAGAAGTTATGTTCTTACCATAACGTTCTATCTGTGTTTTCAGTCATCATTCATTCTTGACAAATGGGACTCTGTTCCGATTCTCAGAACTGGCTCGGCCATTCTACAGCCTGTGGCAACCAAAAACCTCTCGAACAATGACTCTACCCACAATTCCTCTCTCTCCATTACCTCAGATCGAGTTTGCAGCCAAAGTATCAAGGAATAATAGGTACACAAGTTAGAAGCCATGCCTAAGGTGAAACCTAAAGGTTCCCAGAACAAGTGTCCTATCCACCAGAAAATCTGTAGGAGGGAGAAGGAGGGCAGGATGTCAAGAATGAATGAAGATCAACAACACAGATGGAAAATTATGGTAAGAACATAATTTCTTTATCTGATGTTGTGAATCTTCACTCATTCTTGACAAATGGGACAGATTCCCCAGCTACTTTAGGATATTCCTGAGAACCATGGAGCCAAAGGATACTCTTTCCCTGGGGACTATATCCAATTTGTAATGAGAGATAAAGGTATGTGGAGTAGCCCATTTTGTGGATGCATATATTTAATCCATGGACACCCGGGAGTGGAAAACAGCCAACGTGGCTATAGACCTGGTGGAATGCGCTTTGACTGGCGTAGGTAACTTGTGGTTGTTGTGACTGTAAATGTAGGTAGCACAATCCTGAGCCATTTTGACGAGGTAACTTTTGAGACAGGTTTTCCCAGAGAGAAACCTGAAAAGAAAACAAATAACTGGTCTGATTTTCTAGATTCTTTGGTCCTGTCAAGGTAGAAATGTCATTGCCTGTCAATATCTAGTAAGGGCAAACAATATTCCCCTTTACTGGAGAAGATGGGGAAGAAAACGGACAAATCAGTAGTCTGATTAATATTAGATTCTGACACTCCCTTAGGAAGAAAGGAAGGGTTGGTTCTCAGTAAAACCCTATCCTCATGAAAAATCAAATAAGGGTGTTTCACACATAATGCTTGAATTTCAGAAACTCTTCTGGTGGAACTGTCACTTTGTTTCTCAACCTTTGGGCTTTTTTCAAGAACATGGGAATGAGGGGAAAGGGGGAGAGGCATAGAGAAGTCCAGAGTCCCAATCGAGGACAGCATCTCTCAAGAACTCCCCTCTAAGGGGGGATTAGGGCAAAATAGCTGCTGCATTTGTTGTTCATTGGGGAAGCAAAGAGATCACAGCAAGGCTGGCGCCATCGACAAAATTTTCTATTGTCACTTTGAGACTGAGAGACCACTCGTTAGGCAGGAGAATGTATCTGCTCAGTTTATCCACTATAATGCTAGAAATCCCCAGGATATGCGCTGTAACTAGAAAGCGGATGGAAGAGATCACCCATTGCCAAATCCTGGAAGCTTCCCGGCACAGGGGATACAATCTGGTTCCACCCTGTTTGTCGATGTACCTAACTACTGACATGTTGTCAGACTTGAATTGCAACTGACCAAGGGGGAGGGCAGACTGAAATGCTTGCAACGCCAAGAGCAATCCCCTCAATTCCAGGACACTAATGTGCAAATTGGCCTCGTGCGGAGACCAAGTGCCTTGAATTGTTCTTCCCAGATAATGCCCCCCCCCCCCAATCTGGGAGGCATCTGTGGTCACTATGGCATTGGGCTGAGAGGGAGTGAAGGGGTGGCTCAGAAAGGTTTACTCTGACTTTATCCACTAGGATAGATCCTTCTTGCAGCGACTTGTTATTAGAATGGGATAAGTCATGGGATGTGTTAGCATGGACCATTGTGCAGTAAGATCCACTGAAGTAGCCTCATGTGAAATCTTGCCAGAGGTGCTAAGGATATGGTCACTGCCATAGACCTTAAAGCTTGGAGGACAAGAAGAGCAGGAACCTAATCTTTGGATATGATGAATTGTACTTGAGACTTTATCTTTTTTGTAGTCTGTGAACAGGAAGAGAAGCTACACAAGATATTGTATTAAGAAAAGCTCCTATAAACTCTAGGACTTGTGTTGGAGTCAGCTGGAATTTTTCTTTGTTGACCATTATGCCCAAAGAGTCGAAAAGATGCAGGATGAAATGTGTGGCTTGAAGCAGTAGATGCCTGGAGGGGGTGAAGAGGAGCCGGTTGTCTAAAGGAAACACTCAGAATCCGTGTAGTATCAAGTGAGCTGTGACTGCTGCCATGCATTTGGTGAACACCCTGGGGGGCTGTGGTGAGACCAAATGGCAGCACTCTGCACTGGAAATGACTGGCTCCTAGCCAAAAGTGGAGAAACCTTCTGGAGAGTTTGTCCACTTTTATGTAGTAATACGCATTTTGAAGTTCTACACAGCACATCCAATAATTTTCCTCTAGGAAGGGAAGTATAGACTGTACTGTGACCATCCAGAATTGTGTTTGCTGAACAAACTTGTTCAGAAGGCTGAGATCCAGTATTGGTCTCCAGTCCCTTGTCTTTTTTGGCACTAAAAAGAACCTTGAGTAAAATCTGGATACTGTCTGGTCTGGCAGGACTTCTTGGATGACTTGTTTTTCTAGCAGCTTTTGAATCTTCAAGGTTGCTTGGTCCCTCTGATTAGGTGGAACATTGGGGACTCTTCTTTGAGATCTTGGGAAAAGAATAAAGGGGATATGATAACCACTGGAAATGATTCTCTGCACCCAAGTATCGGAAGTTATTAGTCAACAGGCTGTCTGGTACAGTGAAAATCTTCCCCCGACTGCTTCCAGAGGTAAATAATTGGCCCTCCCTTCAGGAGTGCTGGTATGGTTGTCCTGAGAAGGAGTCTCTGGAGCCATGATTTAATGGGCCACCCATACCACAGGGTGGGTGTCTTCCATTAGAGCTCCCCCCACTGCCGTGAGGGGAGCTACCGCCACGTGTGTCCTGAAAAGGCCCTTGGGACTTCTTGAACCACATCTTTCCAGTCCTCTGATTCCTGTCTTTCCATCTTTTTCACAACTGGTTAGTCTGTCTTTGACTTTGTGGCCAAACAAGGAAGATCCATCAAAGTGAGCACTGGTGAAGGAAGACTTGAAAGGCTCCACAAACTCGCACAAACACATCCAGGCATGACGCCTTATGGCAATGCATGAACCTGCTGCTCTGGTCATCCCTTCAGTTGCATGAGTGATGAGCCACATGGATGAGTTCGATATAGACTCCAGAGTGACCAGCTGAGAGGCAACTTTATCCCTCATCTTGTCAGACACAGCTCCAAAAAGGGTATCTGACAACTCCTTAATCATATCCCTCTGGAATCTAGTAAAGTCTGCCATGAAATTCAAGGACCTCATGGTGAAGGTCGATGAAACATAGACCTGCTTTCCAAATCTATCCATTGTCCTGGCCTCTTGGTTAGGCGGATGGACAGTGGGACTCTCATCGACAAGTTCCCTCTTGGTGGCTGCTGCCACCATCATGGCATCTACTGCTAAACCCATTACCCAGCACTTGTGATCTTCAGGTGCTGATAAGATTTGGTCTGGTCTCTGGTGGGGAATAGGCACTATTGAATCAGGGGCCTTCCACACCTGCTGCGTGATTAATTTAATGAGGCTGTTAGCAGGCAGGTTACCCAGGAAGTAGAAGGACGGGCACTGAAGGCTTCCAAGTACACAGATTCCTCAGAGGATGGGTTTTTGGGCTTCCAATCACCCCTCTGTTTGACAATCTCCAGGATGTCTCCAAAGGAGACATTTTCAAGGGGTGACCAGGGGGAACCCTCCCCCTCATTGAAGTCCATGTCTTCTGTGAAAGATTCTTCCAGGGAATCTAACTGCTTCTTCTTGCATGTCTTCTTTCGGGGTGGTTCCTTAGTGGGAATCTCTGAGGAAGATGCCGAAGAAGAAGGGTCCTGTACAGGGATGACATGCATCTTCAGTGCTCACTTTCCTGAAGTGAGAGATGGTGGTAGCTCCAGACCAGAAGGTACAGACATATCACACTCCGACACTGGAGAGATGAGAGCCCACAGAGGCTAATGCCTTCTCAATGATTTGGAAGGCAGGCCCCACCAAAGAGGGATGGGAGCCCAGAACCAAGAAAGAGATCCTCAGAACTGAGATCACACCCCACTACGAAGGACCACTATCCAAAGCAGGAGCCTCGGAAGAACATGTAACTGTCAGAGCTCTGACAGCCAAGGACAATTCCAAGAAAACGGTAAGAACTGATCCAGAACCCTTGGAACCGACGGCTGAGCTACAGCCACAAGAATCTACCAGTTCTGCGGGAACCAAAGATATCAGAGCATTTCCTGAAGCCGAAGAGGAAGTGCCTGTCAGCACAAGGATAGCTGTAACCAGGGGAATCAAAGTGGAGGGGCTCTAAGCCTGCTGAGGAGATCAAAGGAAGAAAATCTAGGAGTCCTAGGAGAAAAAACAACACCAGAGGGAAGAGAGGTCTGAGAGGGGGCAGGCAGACCCCTTGGCTGCCAAAAGTTGATCCACCAATCTCACAACAACACAACAATTAGGACTGTTCATAGAGATCCATGCAATATAATAGAAGTAAACAGGATATATTACTGTACAGCTAAATTAATAACTGATACATTTCTACCACAAGAACACTGGGTAGTGAGGGAAAGGAAGGGGAGAAACTGAATACCATAATGGAAATAATGAATAGAGAAAACTGTAAAGCAGTTAAGACAAAATGTGTCACTGTTGGAAGACTACAGAAGAGGGAACAGATCAACCAAAATACTAACAAAGATAGATGTGATAAAAGCAATGTGCAGTATTAGAACAGACCAGGATCTATCATGCACTATCACAAATAACAAACTATAAATTTCAGCTCAGGTGGAAAAACTTAGAAGTTATGAAGATAAATATAAAGGAAAAGTACAAAATAAGCAATTTATTGATGACCCAAAAAAGTTTTATAGGGAATTGGGAAATAGGGTAAAAGGAATTGAAAGACCGCCAAAACAGAAGAAATAGATACATTTTTGAGAAGTATCTATGAAGATCCTGTGGAACATAACAAAGATGTTAATGGACAGAAGAAGTTAAAGAAAGAATAAGAAGTTTAAATGTACAGGATATGAAATGGGATGAAGTAACAGCCAAAGAGATTGAAATAAAGTTAAGAAGAGCCTCTAACTGGAAAACCCCAGGGCCCATATGCAGTACCTAACTTCTGGCTAAAAGTATTACCATCTTTGCACGAAGATTTAGCCGTGAGTAAGAACTATTTATATGCACACCCCAAACAGACACCAACCTGGCTAACAATAGGAAAATCACTGCTCCTTCTTAAGAGTGAACCTGTAAGCTACTCTAAAAATTATAGACTAATAACTTGCCCTCCAATGACATATAAACTAAATATAGGAATTGATGCAGACAGAGTTTATTGTCATTTAGAAGAAAATTCAATTATGACAGTAGATCAAAAGGGCAATAAAAGAAAGTCATATGGAACAAAGGATCATTTGTTGTTAAATAAAGTCATAGTGGAGAACTGTAAAAGGGGGAAGAATCTAAGTATGGCATGGATTGATGATAAAAAGTATTTGATAGTATCCCACATTCATGGATAAAAGAGTGCTTAAAAATATGGTACTTTTCCGGTATCGGGGCAACAGTAGTAATGTGCGCTGGCATCCTTATCACGCGGCCGCAATGATCGCACAGCTGCTCGCTATAAAGCTGTTGTTTTGAAAGACATACAGAAACATGGATGAATGTGCTGCAGGGTTTTACTAGTTTTTTAATTTATAAACCTAAGGGCTGCATTACAGAGTGTGACAATGCTGATGACCACTACCCTCTCCTGCCACTTATCTGCGGCTACTTATGTTAATATTTTAGTGGGTTGGGCAGTACATACGAACAGTGTTCCAAAATCTGGACAGTACCTCTACTTGCTTTACCTGATTTTTTATTTTGTTATTCAACTTTTCTAGTTAGCATCTGATTTTTAAAGAATTCCAAAATCTTGTTAGCTTTCATTTCTAACATGTTATACAGGTTACTACCTAAGTTATATAACAGATAACTGTTATAACATTTTAACTTTACTTCTTCACCTGCGATTTTTTTTGAAAGTGTAAGTAAAACCTAAAGCAAATAAAAATTTGGGTGGGTGAACATATTACTGTTGATGCCAACTGAGCTGGGAGTGTATATGCGTTTGCAACTGATTTGGGTGAATAATCCGTTATGCTAATGAAAGTGAGTAACTTGTTCCCTTTGGATCACTTCAGTCTGCTGCAGTGGTGTTGTTGAGAGTGTACAGGTGGGACTGCGATTGGTTGTGATTACATTATGAAAGAAGGAGCCTAAGCTAAAATGTTGTGCAGTTACTTATTCAGTCAAAAAAATGTCCTCAGCCCATGTGTGCGGTTGTGACAACAACACCTGTGCAGCTGTGTGATCACTGTGGCCGCATGATAAGGTGCCAGCGGACATTACTACTGTTGCCCCGATAACGGAAAAGTACCAAAAATATATAAGATAACATTCTACACTGATCAACTACATTACAGTGACCATGAAAAAGTGGCAGACCACTTTGCAATTACACCATGATAAAGGATAAATTATTATACCGGGGATAAAAATTCAAAGGGGGATATTCCAGGGTGACTCTTTGTCACCACTGCCATTCTTCCTTGCCCTTAACCCATTAAGCTGTCTACTTAACAGCTTAGGCCATGGCTATAATTTGGCTCCTAGAAAATAAAGTGTAAAGACTTGTCATCTTCTCTTGGTCGATGATTTAAAACTGTACAGCTCATCAGATGAGGAACTAAAAGCACAACTGCAAGTTGTCAAAACTTTTTCAGATGATCCGGGTGCTCCGGTTTCCTCCCAAATCCCAAAGACATGCTATAGGTGGATTGGACACCCCAAATTGGCCCTAGGTTTGAGTGCGTGTGTGTGTGTGTGTGTGTGTGTGTGTGTGTGTGTGTGTGTGTGCCTTCAATGGAAGGTTGGGCGCCGGGCTGGCAACTCGACACGGTAAAACTCCACTGCCAATCATGAGCGGACAGGTGATCTGCTGTGGCGACCCCTAACCAGGAAAAGCTGAAAGAAGAAGAAGATAAGAATGTCATTTGGTCTTAATAAATGTGCAAAGGCAACCTTTAAAGCAGGAAAACTGCAACACCAGGAAAAAAAAGAAGTCATGCACTCACCATAACGTTCCATGTGAGTTGTCCATCTTTCCTTCATTCTTTACTTATGGGGTTTGGAACTGATTCTCGGTTCCGACTTGGCCATTTATTAAAGCTCGAGGTTCTCAACCAGCTCATGCCTCACTCCCCATCCCATGACGCTCTAGGGCATTCCCCAGATTTTATTTGCTGGTATAACAATTTATATATACATATATATATATATTATATATATATACATATATAATATATATATATATATATATATATATATATATATATATATATATATATGTATATATATATATATGTATATATATATATATATATATATATATGGGTCCTATTTAAGTGATGGAAGTTTAGAACTTTGAATTTCATATGGCCGAAACCATATGACCGAAGTTTTAAAACTTCGAACACTTAAACAGAGATCTCCATATAGCGCGGAATGGGAATATTCCCTTTTCCTCTCTGTAGTGCGATCTCGGAGTTGGTATATTTTAATAGCGAGGGGGGATGCAGGGGGGCTTCCCCCCCCCCCCAGCATATATGTGTTTTAATTTGTTTTTGTTTTTTTTTCTTGTTCAAAATTACAGAACTTCGATCATATGGTCCCGACCTAGATCCATATCTATATATATATATATATATATATATATATATATATATATATATATATATATATAGACACACACACACACACACACACACACACACACACACACACACACACACACACACACACACACACACACACACAGGGATCTTCTATTACTTTATAATCTAAGAAGAGGGTCAGAGACAATCATATACCAATTAGAAACCTCTTGATCCTTCAGGAGCTAAAAAGGATGGGGGCAGGAGGGTGGGATGCAAGAATGAAGGAGAGATGGATAACTTACATGGAACGTTATGGTGAGTACATAACTTCTTTATGTGTAGTTGTCCTATCTCGCCTTCATTCTTTACTTATGGGATAGTGTCCCTAGCATCTTTCTTGTGTGGCTCACGGGAGAACATTCTTCAGAACAGTGGACCCAAAGAAAGCACTGTCCCTGGAGGCCAAATCCACTTTGTAATGAGTGATAAAGGTATGAGGCCTTGCCCATGTTGCTGCTGCGCAAATGGTATAAATTGGTAATTTTGCACGGAAGGCAGAAGCAGTAGAGATAGCTGTCATAGAATGAGCTCTTATTTTGTCTGGAAATTGTTTATTCAGTGACTGATAGGTATATGAGATGCAATCTGACAACCACCAAGACAGAGTACTTTTTGACTACTGAAGCCCCTTTCTTGGAGTCTGAAAAAGACACAAATGATTGCACAGTTTTTCTAAAATCCTTTGTTCTATGCAAGTAGAAACATAACTATCTATGTACATCATTTTGGTGCAACATGTATTCTACCTTTTTGCCATACTTAGGGAAAAAAACTGTTACGTCTATAGACTGATTCAAGTTAATTTCTGAGCACACTTTTGGTAGAAAGGATGGGTTTGTGTGAAGTGAGACAGCATATATGGGGGCTTGATGGATACTGCTTGTAATTCCAAAACTCCTGTAGCTGAAGTGATAGCCACTAAAAAGATTGTCTTTCAGGTTAAGAATTTCAAGTCACAGGATGACGCAGGTTCAAAGGGAGAAGAATTATCCAGGATAATATGAAATTTAGGTTCCATTGAGGTAGAGTTGGTTTAATGGGTGGTCTTAACAGGTTAGTACTTCTCAGGAAAGCTTTACAAAATCTGTGGGACATAATGTAGGGTCCGTCTCCAAAGAGAAAATTAGAGATTGCTGCTAACTGTGCTTAAATAGTAGCTGCAGATGCACCCTCATCAAACAGTTCAGCCAAAAATTCCAGTATTGAAGATATAGATGCAGAAAATGGGTCAATATGATTTTTTGCAGCCCAGAAGGAAAATCTTTTCCACTTGCTGAGATATAACCTACTCGTAGAAGTTTTGTGAGAAGAAATCAGGATATGTTGTACTGAGGTAGAAAGGTTAGGTAGCCTGGCTATGTTTGGAATTGGAGCAGCCAAGCTGTCAACTTGAGTGTTTGAAGAGATGGATGGAGCATTCCCGATGGATTGATCAGAAGATCTGCCACTGGATGCAGAATCCAAGGCTCCTTCTGTAGATGAGGCAGTAAGAAGGAGAACCAAATTTGACAAGGCCAGTATGGGGCTATAAGTATTAATGTCCTTCCCAATGTGCTAGCTTTCTGAAGAATTCTGGGTATGAATGGAAGGGGAGGAAAGGCATAGAGGAGACACGGGGGCCAATCATGAACAAGTGCATCCCTTGGTGATTCCCCCATAGGGGGGATTAGGGCACGGTAGCTGCTGCATTTGGTATTCGTGGATGTGACAAGAAGACTGCAGCAAGATTGGCCCCATTTTCAGAAAATTATTTCCACTATGTCTTGTTTCATTGACCACTCGTGAGGCATAAGTATTGCTCTGGTGAGTTTGTCTGCTATGACGCTGGATTTCCTGGAGATATGTGTTGCTATCAGAAAGTGTAGGGAGGAGGTTGCCCACTGCCCTACTCTCAGGGCCTCTTGACAAAGGGGGTAAGATATGGTTCCTCCTTGTTTGTTTATGTACCATACTACTGACATATTGTCAGTCTGGATCGCAATCGTTCTCAGTGAAAGAGAGTCTTGGAATGCCTGCAACACAAAAAGCACCACTCTCATCTCTAGGACATTGATATACAAGTGGGCCTCTTGATCCTACCAAGTGCCTTGGACTACTCTTCCCTGATAATGTCCCCCCCATCTGGGAAGCATCCGTGGTCACTGTGGTGAGCGGTTGTGGAAGAACAAAAGGTCGACCTAAGGTTACCTGATCTGAGTGGAGCCATCAACGAAGGTCTCTTCTGCAAGACTCTGTCAACATAATTGGATGCGACATCAGATGCTTCTGCATGGACCACTGAGTGAAGAGTAGCCATTGTAAAATTCTCATGTGCAGTCTCGCTAGGGGAATGACACTTATTGCTGCTGCCATGGTGCCAAATATTTTTAGAACCATCCTTGTCTGGGTCTTCGTTTTGAAAAGAAGTTCTAGAACCTGTATCTGCAGGGCTTGTACTCTGTCTGGCAGAAGCTTTACCATCATTGTTGTTGTGTCTAAATCTGCACCTATAGAAATGATAAGTTGAGATGGCAATAAGGCAGATTTTTCATAATTTATTGTGATGCCTAGGCAAGAACAGAGTCTAGATGCTTGGTGGTGGCGGTTAGGAGCCAGTTGTCTAGATATGGAAACATTCAGAATCCTAAACATCTCAGGTGAGCCATAACTACTGTTATACATTTGGTGAACACTCTGGGGGCTGTATTGAGGACAAAGGGCAGAGCTTGAAATTGATAGTGACAGGCTCCCAGCCGAAAGCACAGAAGACTCCTGGATGGCCTGCCCATTTTTATGTGGTAGTACGCATCCTGGAGGTCTACAGACCACATTCAATTGTCTTTTCAATGAAAGGGAAGTATTGACTGCAGTGTTACCATCCAGACCTTTGTCTTTTTTACAGATTGGTTCAGTCTGCTGAGATCCAGTATGGGTCTCCAATTCTCTGTTTTCTTTGGAACTAAAAAGAACCTTGAGTAAGTTCTAGATAAAATCTGGTCTGCGGGGACCATTTGGATGACTCTTTTTTTCTAGCAACTTCTGTATTTCTAGGGTTGCTTGTTTCCTGTGACTAGATGGAATGTCTGGTATGTTTTTTATGCACAGGGCGGGAAAGGAAAAGAGAATGGAGTAACCTCTGGATATGATTCTTTGTACCCTGATCTTAGTGGAGCCACCAACAAAGGTCTTTTGTTATTCTTAGCCAGATGTTTGAGTACAAAAATTGTTGACCCCTGACTGCCTCGAGAGGGGGACAGATGGGCTTCCTTTCAGGAGCACTGAAAAGGCTTACCAAAGAAAGACGCTCTGTCACCCTGGTTTTGCAGACCCCCTCTGCCACATGGCTGGCATCTTCCATTATTACTTCCCCCTCTGCCCCTGGGGGAAGGCTCACCATGTGTGTTTTGAAAGGTTGTCTGGGATTTTTGAAACCACATTTTTCCTTCCCTTTTGACCTTTAGGATAAGGTCTAGAAAGTGTGGAAAAAAATGGACTCTGATGGCAGAGAGAGCCTTTCCCTCCTGCTCACTCCTGGTTAGTGTCTCTTTCACATTAGGCCCAAACAAAGACGAGCTGTCGAAGTGGGTGTTAAAGGATGACTTGCAGGGCTCCACAAAGTTACACAGACGCATCCAAAAATATCTCCTGAGGGCAATTCCTGAAACCACTGACCTAATCGCTCCATCGACTGTATACAAAACGAGCCTCATGGATCAGTTAACTACTGAATTTAAGGTGGAGAGCTGGGAGGACACTTTGTCTGATACCCCCGCAGCTATTGAACCATGGAGAGTATCTCCAAGCTCCTTCAGAAGATCTCTCTGTAATCTGGTGAAATGAGTAAGATAATTTAGGGACCTGAGTGTGAAGGTCGAAGAAAAAAACATGTGCTTTCCATATCTGTCCATCGTACGAGCCTCTTTGTTCAGAGGATGAACAGAAGTGGATGTTTCAGACAACTCCTTTTTGGTGGCCGCATCTACTGGGACACCTTTAGTAAGGAAGGTCTTATCCTTAAGGGAAGTGAAGAATTTGTTTGGCCTCCGGGGAACAGGCTCCACTGTATCTGGAGACTCCCAAACCTTTTGACAAACTAAATCCATAAGTTCATCGAAAGGTGGAGACACCCAAGTGGCTGAAGGGCGAGACCCAAAGGCCTTGAGATAGACAGACTCATCAGTAGGGTTGATGGACTTCCAGCTGCCTCTCTGTTTAAGAATTTCTAGGATGTCTGCAAAGGAGATATCCTCAGAGGGTGAGAGTGGGGATCCTTCTGACTCATCGAGGTTTGTGTTTGATGTGACCAACTCCTCTGGGGAGTCTAAATGCTTCCTCTTATATAATCTCTTGTAAGGGACCTCTTCAGCAGGGCATTCTGGAGAGGTTTTGGAAGAGATGGGTTCACCCACTGGGGGATGCTGAGGCTCTGGGTCTCTATGTCTGTGTGGGATCGGTTGTGCTGAGACTGACACCAGTGCTTTCTGGGGAGAAATGACAGGACCTGCAAGTGAAGCTGCTCATGGGGACAGCACTTTCCTCATTGCCTCGAAAGCCCCCTCACCCATGACTCAAGGAAGCCTCCAGCTCCGAAGAACCAGAAGGACCCCCCCCCCAAGCTAAGGTGGTTGGCTCCGAAGCTGATGTAGGAGCCAAGCTCATCTGTGCCGAGGCTCTGAGGGGCAAAGTTGGATCCAACAACTGTCCAATCCGACTGTCTCCTCTGGACCTGACCAGAGAATGTCGACTCCTAGACTTCTCAGGCTCAGACGACACCGAAGAAGTTGGAGCCATAGATCCTGGGGCCGGTCTCGGCTCTGATGGTTCCACTACTACTACTTCCATGCCTTCCAGCTCCGAGGCCCCAAGGTTGGTAGGAGGAGGAATAGAAAGTGAATGGGTAGGTCTACTCGGCTCCAAAGCCCACTGGGTCAGTTCTGACAATAATTTAACCAGCATCGATGTACTCAAGAGCCTCCACACCACACGATCTACATCCTCAACTGACAAGGTGGATTGAGAGGAGGGGGCAGGCAATACAGATTTCTGTAAAATTGATGACCTCAAAATCGGAGACACCAGTTCCAAAAAAGGGGACCAGCTCTGACTGTGTAATACCAATCACTCCAAAGCAGATGGGGCTGAGGTAGATGGTTTATCAGGACCAAAAGCCTTCGGGTCTGAGGATACTTTTTGAGATGGTCCAGAGTGGTCTGATGATGATAAAGACCTTTTTTTTTTATTTTACCTGAATTAGAAGGTGGGGAAGAGCTTTTTTGTGGTGCACTCTGACTTGATTCTAAAGATTCTGAAAAGGACATTATTAGCATTCCTCTAAGTATCAGCTTATTTCTCCTCTCAAGGAAAACCCTTGAACTGAAAGACTGGCATATGGTGCACGACTCTTATAAACGTACTGCTCCGAGGCAGTATACACATTCTAAATGTTTATCTGTTATGGACATCTTTTGAGAACATTTTGAACATTTCTTGAAGCCAGAAGGCTTTGTCTCTTTCACTTGCTTAGACATGTCAAAATATACAGTGATAAACTACCTAACACCAAACGCTAATACTATAAATTTGTTTTTAAACACAACACACAGGAGAGGAGGAAAAAACCCTCTAACTTAAGCGGGCTAACGTAAAACTGCTCTCTAATTTAAACAAGCTAGGTTTATATATATATTGTATATTTGGTGTATTGGGTGTTGGGTGTTTTTATATATATATATATATATATATATATATATATATATATAATGACAGCAAAAAAACACAGCAAAAAATTTACAATGAAAAACTTTTTTTTTTTTAAACTGGAAGCTGTACCCAATACACTGGAAGCTGAACCACACAACACACTGGAAGTTGTAGAAAACACTGGCCCTCTAACTAAAAACTGGCCGAGTAGCTCTCTAATTAAATGAGCTAAAACTCTTTCAAAAAAACCACACACCTATAAGCTAAACTAGCAGTAAAACTAAGAACAGCAATAATTAAGCAAAAAAACAGTAATAGCACACAGTAAAGGAGTCGGGATAGGGGTGAACTGTAGGCCTTAAACTAAAATGATGGCCTTAGAGATAAACAGAAAGTAGCAGACACTGTCTAAGCTGTGATCAGACTACCTAAACTGTTCACACACAAATATAGAAAATTACAAGCCTAATGCTGTTGAGAGAATGAAAAAATCAAAACTTAACCAGAGCCAGTTGAGTAATGCTTGATCTTGTTTCAGCGGCAAATGAGATCTGGGGAATGTCCTAGAGCATCATGGGATAGGGAGTGAGCCACGAGCTGATTGAGGACCTCGTGCTTTAGTAAATGGCCGAGTCGGAACTGAGGATCGGTTCCGAACCCCATAAGTAAAGAATGAAGGTGAGACAGGACAACTACACATCATCAGTTTGGGAGAAGAATGGGATATAAAATAACCTGAGCAAGAAGGTGCGTATAAATATTTGGGAACTGATGAAGGATCAACAATAAAACACAAACAAATGAGAATAAAAAGGAATACTTCAGAAGACTTAAATTAATCCTGAAAACAGCAGTGACATCTAGGAACAAATTCCAAGCTATAAATCAGTTTGCTCTTCCTGTCCTAGCTTACAGTTTTGGAGTGATTGACTGGCCCCAAAACATGTTGGAGAGATTAGATAGGAAACAAGAAGGATGCTTCATGCTCACCAAATGATTTATAAAAATCAGTGCATGCCAAAATTATATATTCCCCATTCTGAAGGAGGGATGGGCCTCCTTGAAATTGATTACATGCACAGATCTGCAATTGTGGGACTCCACACATATCTGCTAACCTCACAAGACCCAAACATAGTTAAAGTTTTGAAACATGAGGAGAATAAATGTAAGATTACTTCTCTGCTTAATCTAGCAGAAGCATATCGACATCAAGCAGGAATGAAAATCAAACCAGAGGTAGATAAAAATCAGGCAGCAACTGAATGTGCCAAAAAATAAAAAAAAGAATATAAGGTGACGGACCAGATGAGAAGACATGAAATGTGGAAAATGCATAAATATAGTTGCAAGTATAGGAAACTTCTGGAAGAACCTCATGTTGATCAGGAACAAATGCAGGAATGGTTAAGGCAAATTCAAACCAAGAAATGAAAGATTAATATTGGTGGTACAAGATAGTGGGCTACATACATGTTGGTTTACAAAGTCCATTGCACATGTGGGAGAAACAGACAAATGTAGGTTCTGCAAAACAGAAATGGAAACAGTTGCACACCTCATTGCTGGTTGCAACATACTAATGGCAGAAGGGCTGTATACTGAAAGGCATAATAATGTGGTGAGACTGTTGCACTGGGGATTGCACAAACATTATGATGTGGCTAAAAATCACTGGAAACATGAGCCACAAAGCATCATAGAAAATTATGAAGTCTACATTACATGAGAACATCCATTACCAACAGTTCAAAAGACAAATGCTAGAAAACCGGATACAGTGGTCCAAGAAAAGAAGGCAAAAGTAGCATTGATCATTGAACTCACCACACCAAGTGACTACA
This sequence comes from Protopterus annectens, assembly GCF_019279795.1. Taxonomy (NCBI): domain Eukaryota; kingdom Metazoa; phylum Chordata; order Ceratodontiformes; family Protopteridae; genus Protopterus; species Protopterus annectens. The sequence goes on along the minus strand of NC_056745.1, from coordinate 467,472,106 downwards.
GTGTCCTGCATACAGAGAGACACAAAGTTATAAAATACCAGGATTTCCAAGCAGAAACGAGAGCAATGTGGAAGAAAGATACCTTCATAGCTCCAGTAGTAGTAGGAGCAACAGGTCTTCTAAAAAAGAGTCTACAATCATATTTAGATATGCTACCAATATATGAAACCCGAATTGCAGGAGAAGTCATTACTGGGCACGCTGCGGGTGCTGCGAAGAGCACTTTTGGCTGACATTAAAGAGTGAAACAATACTAATTTTATGTACTTTAATCATACTCTGACTTAGGAATGCGGTCCATTCCCATCATGGTATTATAAACACAAAAGATTAGGAGAAATTAAAGAGGGAGACTGATATTTCTTTTAGCAGGTCCCTCTGCAATCTAGTGAAATGGGTAAGGTAATTCAGTGACCGCAAGGCAAAGGTTGCTGACAAAAAAATGTGCTTCCCATACCTTGCCATAGTCCTAGAGTCCTTATTTGGAGGGTTGATAGAGGAGCTGGTCTCAGAGACCTCCTTTTTAGTGGCTGCCACCACGACCATGGCATCAACTGCTACACCTTTTGTTAAAAAGTTTTTATCCTTAGGTGCTGTAATGTACTTATTTGGCCTCCTAGGAGTGGGTTCTATGGTGTCTGGGGTCTTCCAAGCCTTCCGAGTGACTAACTCCACAATCTCGTTGAAAGGAGGGGTCACCCAAGAGACCAAGACTGCCAATCACCTCTGTGCTTTAAAATTTCCAGGATATCTCCAAAAGAGACATCTTCAGGAGGCGACCGCGGGGACCCTTCTGCTTCATCGAGATTGGTATCTGATGTGGACTCCTCTGGGGAGTCAAGATGCTTCCTCTTGCATGTCCTCTTCTGAGGGACCTCCTCAGTAGGATATTCTGGGAAGGTTTCAGAAGAAAGGGGTGTCCCCTGCTGGACAACCTGAGGTCTAGGGTCTCTGCGGGCCTCTGAAGAGGGTAGGTGACAAGACAAAGACACCTGTTCAAAGCTGGGAGGAAGATCCAAGGAAGATTGTGTCTCAGACTGAGAGGTAGTCAGAACCCTCCTCACAACTTCAAAGGCAGTCCATCCCTGCTCCAAAGAACTCTCCGGATCCGACAAGCGAGTTGTCAAAGCTGATGAAATCTCCAGAGCAGATGACGGAAGCTCCAAAGCCAAGGTAGAAGCTGAACTCACCTGCACTGAGGCCCCGAGAGGCAGGGTCAGATCCGGTGAGATCCTAACCAGCCCTCCGGTCTAGATTGGAGAGTGTCCACTCCCAGAGGTCTCCTGCTCTGACTGGGTGGAAACACTTGGGGCAGATACCAGATCCGAAGAAGCTATAAGTTCTAGACAATACAGGCACAAGCTGAATGCCAGAATCTTCCAACTCTGAAACTGAGGAATGGATTGGAGGTGGAGTAGGCTATGTCTGATCCGCTGCCTTTGGTCTCGGATCTGACAATAATTTGGCTAAAGCAGACATCTTCAATAGTCTCTCCACCACCCTATCCACACCTTCATCCAGCAGGCTCCTGATGGACTGAATAGATAGGGTAGGTGACCTGTTCCTTACTAAGATTGGTGATGGGAGCTGAGAGTGGCATTCCAGGGAAGGTGATCGGCTCCTATATCTGAATTCAGAAGGTAAGGTTGACTTCAGAGCTGAAGGTTCTTGTTGCTCTGAAGGCGCCTTGGATCCAAGTTGTGTCATCTGCTCCGACACTTCTTTGGGAGCCGACAGTTTAGGAGCTTTCTGTATCAGCTTCAAGGAAGATCTCTGCTCTGAAGAAGCTTGCTTTTTAGGTTTGTCCAATTTTTCAGACTTTGTCGATTCAGGTGATATAGCCTCAGAAAAAGGGGGGGTGTCTTAAGTAGGATTTTAAAATAAGCTTTTTTTACACTTCATCAATGCCCTATGGTTGAATCTATGGCAGATGGAGTATGACTCTTGTAAATGAAGAGGCCCCAAGCAATAGACACATACAATGTGTGACTCACTGAGAGACATCTTCTTTTTACATTTTTCACACTTCTTGAAGTCCAAGGGCTTCCCTTCCAGTTTTTGAGACATACCTAAAAGGAAATTACTCTAACTGCAAGAAAGAGAGGACACACACACACACACACACACACACACACACACACACACACACACACACACACACACACACACACACACACACACACACACACACACATACGGCTTAGACACAGTCCTCTAAGTTAAAATGGACAGAAAAAAAAACTTTTTTTTTTAGGTAGTTAGAAAAGTGGTTTGAATGTCTTGTAATAAAATGGATGCTCGTTAGACGTCCTCTAACTTAAACGGACACTAACTACTGCAAAAGATGGAGAAGAAAAGGTAACTAACAGTCGCTAAGAAAAAAAGCAATATTATTTACGAGAAAGAAAAGTTAGAGCACCCTCTAACTGAAATGGACGTTCATTAGACGTCCTCTAACTTAAATGGATAACTATTATAATACATAGGCGAAAGAGTAACTATAGTCGCTACAAATAAGAAAACAAATATTATCTCAAAATAAAAACAGTTTCTTACAGTTTCTTGGGGAATACAAGGAAGAAAAAGATTAAACACTTAGCCCAGAGCTGCATCCAACCTGCTTGCTGCTCGGCAAACAAGACCTGAGGTAACTAGGGGGTTGCATTATGAGTAAAAAAGGGCCCACACCTTTGCTGAAGTCCTCAATTGTAAAATGGCTGAGATGGATCTGATGGCTCAGATCTAGTGAGAATAAAGATGAGACTTGACAACATCACATCTAATGTTTAAAGGAAACAGATAATTTTTAAAGAAGAAGAATACATTTTTAAACTTAGCTGGAAAGTATCTGCTGACACATCTTGTTGTCAGAGCAAAACAAGATCTGAGGTAGTGGAGAGAGAGGCATTGTGGGCAGAGTCTTAGCTCGAGAGTTTTTTGGCTGGCACGAGCTGTATAACAGCTGAGCTGATTCCAAGGATTGGAACACAGTCCCATTCATCAAAAATGGATGAAGACTGATAACATCTTGCCCACAATGCTTTGCTGTGTGCAGCAAACGAAATCCGAGGTATCTGAGAAGAGCTAGACAGTATGGGTAGGGTGGGAGGAGCTCTAGCTTGGAATTCTTAGCTTGCTGACAGCCGAGTCAGTTCCAAACTTGGAACTGAAACCCACAGGTTTCGATAAAGCCTGAACAGACAACATCAGACTGAATGGATTATTGTGAAAGAAAGTTATAATATTAAGAAATCTATAGCTATGAAGAAAGCACTCTGCAGGCATGCTTGCTATCAGAAATACTGTAAACGACAACTGGAAAACTTTAAGTGGATTCCCATCTACTGGTGAAGTGGTTGTGTGGGAACCATAATTTATTTATTGGAGAAGACAAACCATTAAAAATGTATTGAAATGCAATAAAATCAGTCAATTTACCAATGTGTAATCAGTGTAATTTGGTACTAACTGGAACAGCAGTTGTGCATGTAAGAAATGTTTGTTATTACTTTCCAGGGAAATGTACCTGTACAGTACAAAATGTGTCATATGTGGCTATATGTTCACAACATACTTAATTTTATAAAGGTAGGTAGGACTTCCAGGAACTTGCAGCATCACATATATAAATTACATACAATTAAATTAAATGATGATACAAATGTTTTATTCAAACATACTTTGTCATGTTTTAATACATTTTAAGTCTGCTGTTTTGGAAAAAGCTCTGTTTATGGCAAAAATATAATGGATGATTTGCTAGACTGGAAAAATATGTATGGCAAGTCAAATTGAATGCTTGTGTTGAACCCGGGTTAAATGGGATAGCACATTTTAAAGTTTATTTAAGGAGGAGAGTCTTTCAGTATTAATTCAGAGTTTATTTAACAATATTTTATCCAATCAGGATATTTTTTATCAGTCATGTGATTTTAACAACTTATACAACAGAATTAGAAGTTATGTACTCACCATAACGTTCCATCTGAGTAGGTAGTTCATTTGTCTGCAACCTGTGGGTTACGGATCCGATATCGGATCCGAGCCGGCAACTTGTTTCAAGCTAATGGATCCGAACTCCTAGCCCCTCGCTTCACCCATAATCCCCTGATAACCCTCCATGACCTCAGATCGAGTTTGCCTCTCCATATATATCCAAGAAAGGATACCTAAATACTAATAGACCCAAGAAGGTCAGGGGGAAGGAGAGGGGATGGTTGCAGACAAATGAACTACCTACTCAGATGGAACGTTATGGTGAGTACATAACTTCTAAATCTGAAGTAGGAATGTTCATTTGTCAGCAACCTGTGGGACAGAGTCCCCAGCTACCTGCACCCTGGGTGGCCATCATGGAAGGATATTACGAAGCACCGCAGAGCCAAAGGATGCTCTCCCTCTAGAAAGCAGGTCTAGTTTATAGTGGTTGATAAAGGTATGAGATGAAGCCCAAGTGGCTGCAGAACAAATATCATCCAAAGGAACTCTAGACTTGAAAGCCGCAGAAGTAGAAATGGAGCGAGTGGAATGAGCACGAACTCCTTCTGGTGCGGGTCTACCTGAGGCTTGATAAGCTAGCAGGATACATTGGGAAATCCAGCGAGATAAAGATACTTTAGAGATAGCTTTCCCCAAGTTAAATTTGGCAAAGGAAACAAACAGCTGGTCGGATTGTCTATGGCCAGCTGTCCTATGGGTATAAAAATGAAGTTGCCTATGAACATCCAATGAGTGCAGCTTGTATTCACCCTTATTTTGATATTTAGGGAAGAAAACCGGTAAATTTATGGATTGGTTTATGTTGGTTTCTGATGCTATCTTGGGAAGAAAGGAGGGACTGATCCTGAGGTACACTCTATCAGGGTGAAAAATCAGGTATGGAGGCTTTACAGAAAGAGCCTGAAGTTCCGACACTCTTTTCGCTGAAGTAATGGCTACAAGGAATGCTGTTTTCCATGACAAGAATTTGAGATCCACTGAAGCAGCGGGTTCAAAGGGTGGAGTAGTCAAGGCTTGAAGAACTAAAGTAAGATCCCATGGGGTACGGCTTCTTTTACAGGAGGTCTAAGTAGAAAGGTACCCTTGAGAAAGGTTTTACACAATTTGGCTGACATCAAGGGTCCTGTATCATGTCCCACATGATAATGAGAAATGTCTGCCAATTGCACTTTGACAGTTGAACAACTAGCACCTTCTTGAAAGAGTTCAGTTAGAAAGTCTAAAATGGATGGAAGAGGAGCCATAAAGGGATCTAGATCGCGGCGCTCCACCCAGATGGAAAAATATTTCCATTTGCTGTGATATACCTTCCTGGTGGAGGGCTTATGTGCTGCCACGTGGATGGCTTTGACTGGTGAAGAGATACCGGGAGTCCTAACTAGGAGTGGAACTGGAGCAACCAAGCTGTCAGTTTCAAATTGTCCAGGTTTGGAGTTGGCAAGTCCAATGGATGGGAGATGAGATCCGGAATGGGATCTAGAATTCAAGGGTGATTCACAAGGTGAGACCACAGGTAAGGGAACCAAATTTGTCGAGGCTAGAATGGGGCAATGAGAATCATCTTGCTCCCCAACCGCGAGGCTTTCTGTAAGAGTTGTATCATCATTGGAAGAGGAGGATAGGCATAGAGTAGACCGGGTGGCCAAGCATGCACCAGAGCGTCTCTTGGAGATTCCCCTGGTGGGGGGATTAGAGTGAAGAAATTGTCACATTTGGCGTTTGAAGGAGATGCAAAAAGATCGCAGCAGGGTTGCCCCCATGTTGCGAATATCTGCTTCGCTACTAGAGGATTGAGAGACCACTCGTAGGGGGTAAGAAGGGTGCGGCTGAGCTTGTCCACTAGGATGTTGGTCCTCCCCGGAATGTGCGTTGCAATCAGAAAGCGGTTGGTGGAGATCGCCCATTCCCACACTCTCATGGCTTCGCAGCAAAGAGGATAAGATCTGGTTCCCCCCTGTTTGTTGATATACCAGACCACTGACATGTTGTCCGAGTGAATTGCAATCGTTCCTGCGGGGAGGAAGCTCTGAAGTGCTTGCAATGCCAACAGCACCGCTCTCATCTCCAGAACGTTGATATGCAGGGAGGTCTCTGTATCGTTCCACGTGCCTTGAGCTGTCCTGCCTGAGTAATGCCCCCCCCACCCGAGGCGGGAAGCATCCGTGGTCACCGTGGCGATAGGGGGAGAGGTGCAGAAGGGACGGCCCATATGGAAGTTTGATGCTTGGAGCCACCATAGTAGCGCCCTTCTGCAAGCCTTGCTGATGGCAATGGGATGGTGGAGAGGAAGGGATAGGAAGGACTATTGCACTAACAGAGTCCATTGCAGGACTCGCATGTTCAAACGGGCACATGGAAGGAGTGTAATCGCTGCTGCCATGGAGCCTAGTGCCCTCAGGATCAATTCCGCTGGTGAAGCCTCTGAATGAAGGATAGCCCGCACATGAAGTTGGAGATTTCTGATTCTCTCGGCAGTTAGGAAGGCTCGCAAATCTCTGGTGTTTATTTTGGCACCTATAAATTCTATGATCTGTGTTGGAGCCAGTAGGGATTTGCCGACATTGATAGTAATGCCTAGTTGTGGGGCTAGATGGAGAAAGAAGTCTCTGGCCGAGCAAAGTAGATGCCTTGTTGGTGCGGTCAGGAGCCAGTTGTCCAGGTATGGGAAGACCTGAATTCCCTGGAGTCTCAGGTGGGCCGCAATCACTGCTAACACTTTGGTGAACACCCGGGGGGCTGTGGTGAGGCCAAAGGGAAGGACCCTGAACTGGTAGTGACTGGCTCCCAGCCGGAAGCGAAGAAACCTCCTGGATCATTTGTCCATTAAGATGTGGTAATACGCATCCTTGAGGTCTATAGAGCACATCCAATCGTTCTCCCTCAAAAGGGGGAGGATAGATTGAAGAGTGACCATTCGGAATTTTTCCTTAGTTACTGACAGGTTCAAGCAGGAAAGGTCTAGAATGGGTCTCAGATCCCCCCGTCTTTTTTGGCACCAAAAAGAACCTGGAGTAGAACCCTAATCCAAGCTGGTCTTGGGGGACGGGCTGGGTGGCTCTTTTTCTTAGCAGCTGCTGTATTTCTGCGGCTGCGGCCTCCCTGTGATCGGGTGGTACATCGGGGAGGTTCTTGGATTGGGGGACATGGAGAATTGGTATTTTGTACCCTCTGGATATGATGCGAAGCACACAGCGGTCTGTTGTGATGGACTCCCATGCCGCTAGATGCTTCGAAAAACGCCTCCCGACTGCCTCCAGAGTGGAGCAGCTGGGCAACCCCTCAGGGCTGCTGCGCAGGCCGTTCAGAGAAAGGTTCTCTGGACCTGAAATTTCTCAGAGCCCCTCTGCCCCTGGGGCGATGTCCTCCCTGTCCACCTCTGCCACGGTAGGACTGGTTGTCTGGACCTGGTTGGGAATGTTGTGATTTTTGGAACCACATCTTCTTCTGACCCTTTTGGTTCCTTGAAAAGGACCGCTGGGGAGCAGAGAAGCGGACTCCGACAGCAGACAATGTCTTCCCGTCCTTCTCACTCTGGACAAGCATCTCGCGAACTGTTTTGCCAAAAAGGGCGGAACCATCAAAGGGGGCATTTGCGAAGGACGCTTTAAAGGGCTCCGTAAAGTTGCAATGACGGAGCCAGGCCTGACATCTCATGACTAGACCTGCTCCACTGGCCCTAGCGGCTCCCTCTGTGGTATGGGACAATAGCCGCATAGAGGTGTTTGAAATAGATCTCAGAGTGGCCATTTGGGTGGAGTACAATTGTTTATCCTACTCCGACATGGACTCAGGGGGTGATGCAGCATATTCTTTGATAAGATCCCTCTGCATCCTGATGACATGTGCCATATAGTTCAGAGACCTTACTGAGAAGGTCGCTGAACTAAAGACTCGCTTCCCTAAATGATCCATCAAATGGGACTCTTTGCTCGGTGGATGGACTGAGGGACTCTCCTGAGCCAATTCCCTCTTTGTGGCTGCCGCCGTCAACATGGCATCTACAGGGGGGCCCTTACTCCAATGTGACCGGTCTGAGGGGGGGCTAAGGATCCTGTCCGGTCGCTTGGGTATTGGCTCCATGGTGTCCGGATCCATCCATGCCCTGGTGGTGATAAGGTCCACCAGGGGATCGGCTGGAGGGGACACCCAGGAGGTAGACGGGCCTGCCTCGAATGCCTCCAGAAACACGGACTCGTCAGAGGAAGACTTGGGGGCAGACCACCCACCTCTGATTCTCAGCATCTCCATGATGTCTCCAAAGGAGACATCCTCAGGGGGTGATCTTGGGGAGCCTTCCCCTTCCTCCAAGTCCGTGTCCTCGGTTAAGGACTCAAGGGAGTCCACGTGCCTCCTTTTGCACTTATGCTTGCGGGGAGCTTCCTCGGGGGGACTGTCCGAGGAGGCCTCGCCAGCAACATCTTGTTCCAATGGAACTATCTGTGACATCGAAGCAGGCTGTCCCTTTGGCCAGGTGATGGAAGCCTGGCCCAGCAGAGAGGGAGTGCAGGGAGGAGTCGATGCAAGGACCGGGGGTCCGGATGCTCTCAACAGAGCCCTCTCCACAACATCGAATGCCGAGGGAGAGCCACTCTCCAATGGATCCGAAAGTCGGCTCCCACGCGGATCCGATGAAATGATTGGAGCCGGCGCCGAGACCGTCAGTTCCGAGGGACCAGTGTGCTCCGACCTGGATGGAGCCGAAGGCACACTGAATCCCCCGGATCCAAAACTCGGACCACGGCTCCGAGAGGTTGGATCCGACAGACTCGAGGGTAGGGTCAGATCCGAAGTACAAAGTACTGTCGGCGCCGACCCACCCCCGGCTCCAAGGCTGCTCGGCTCCGAGTGCTCCGAACCCGGGTAGCGGGTCGGAGAAGGAGCAATTGGGTGGAAAACAGGTGTCGAGCTCCCCCCCTGAGGGGGGGGGAGGCAAGAGCACTCCCATCTGCAGCTGGGCCTGGATGAACCTTCGCATCATCCGGTCCAAGTCTGCATCAGATAAACTGAATGTTGATCTCGAAGAGGCCACCGAGGCAGGCCTGGAATGCCGCCTCGATGACCTCGACGGAGATCGGGTCTCCTCTTCCTCGGGCCCCGGGGAGAAAGAAGGGGATCGGAGCCGAGGAGGAGGAGACCTAAAAGCAATGGAGGGAGAAGCCTGTTTAGCTGGCGGGGCCGAAACGGAGGTCTCGGCCCGCCGCTTGTGGTGCTTCTCCCTCCGTTTCTCCTTCCTGGCCTCCCTGGCCTCCGACACTTTAGCGGAAGTTTGAGTCCCTGTCGGAGGCAGGGGGGCAGGAGTGGCAACCATCACAGGCTGTGATGGAGCCACAGGAGTAGAAGAGGAAGCGGAGGCCGAATCCGAATCCGGGGGTAGAAGTCCCGCCAGGACCAGCTTCGACCTCTGCTCTTTCAGTGCCCTGGGGTTGAACGCTGCACAGATAGTACAGCCCAAGGTGAGGTGTTCAACCCCAAGGCACCGAACGCACCGAGTGTGGCCATCAGCCGGGGAGAGCTTATGGCCACACTCGGTACATTTAGAAAATATGGCTTTTGGGGCCTCAGCCATTCCCTTTTTTTTTTTTTTTTTTAACTAAAAGGAATAAAACTACACACACACACAGGCCCCAAAAGACACGCAACACACACTCACACACTAGTGACCAGCGAAGGGAGGGTATTAATTAATTAAAAATATAGGGAACCTAACTCATACACACTTTAGTATTAATGTAAAATAAAAATTAAAATTCTGACGAAAAATGTAGAAAAAAGGTAACTTTTTTTTCACTTATCTGCGGAGCTCTGAAGAGGATCCAGCTATCACAAGCGTGGCAAACTAGATCTGGAGGTCATGGAGGGTTAGCAGGGGATTATGGGTGAAGGGAGGGGCTAGGAGCTCGGATCCATTAGCTTGAAACAAGTTGCCGGCTCAGATCCGATATCGGATCCGTAACCCACAGGTTGCTGACAAATGAACATTCCTACTTCAGATGCTGTGTTAAGATTTCTTCATAGTCTGATGAAGTCAAGTTGTGGACAAAAGTTCAAACTGCATATTTTTATTTTATTAAAGTGGAATCACAATACTTTTGGTGCTGTGTTATTTTTTATTGGATTATACTGATATACAACAGCCAGACACATAGTTTGTTTGAACTATTGTTTCAAGCCCAAATTTATGTGAATGTTAAATACTGTACATACAACTTAACATAACATAAGCATAAAACCAAAACAAATAAATGCAAAAGGGTTTGAGTGAGACAAATCATTTCACTGAGTATTAAATTATATATATGGTAAAAAGGTAGCTGGTGTGAATTGTGTACCTTGAGGGAAGTTTTGAAAACATTCACCATAAGGGTGTCCCTAAACCACAAAAGTAGTAGGTCTCAAAGGTATACAGCTTGATAAGTAAAAGAATCTCAGAGGTCTTAAGCTATGTCCTTGTAACCACTGAATAGTCCCAAGCTGGCAGAGCAAATGGCATAAGCTGGAGGGTATCTTTCAAGTAAAGGGGGATCCATGTCACCTATGACCAGATAAACCAGGACAAGACTCTTGTAGGTGATACAAAATTTCACATCTGGGCAAACAGTTAATGAAGACACTGAAACACTAGTGTAATGTGACGGTAACAAGAAATACCAATCAGTAGCCAGATAACAGAGTTCTGCACTAGCTCAACTGTCCAAGTACAGAATCCAGCAGTCCCACAGATAAGGAATTGCAGTGGTCCAAAGGGGAATGATACCAGTGTGTGAAATAGCACAATTAAGTCCTCAGAAGAAAATGTTTAGTAAGGGCAATATTCCTCAAACAGAAAAGAGGAGGAGGAGACCTAGAAGCAATGGAGGGAGAAGCCTGCTTAGCTGGCGGGGCCGAAACGGAGGTCTCGGCCCCCCGCTTGTGGTGCTTCTCCCTCCGTTTCTCCTTCCTGGCCTCCCTGGCCTCTGACACTTTAGCGGGAGTTTGAGTCCCAGTCAGAGGCAGGGGGGCAGGAGTGGCAACCATCACAGGCTGTGATGGAGCCACAGGAGTAGCAGAGGAAGCGGAGGCCGAAGCCGAATCCGGGGGTAGAAGTCCCGCCAGGACCAGCTTCGACCTCTGCTCTTTCAGTGCCCTGGGGTTGAATGCTGCACAGATAGTACAGCCCGAGGTGAGGTGTTCAACCCCAAGGCACCGAACGCACCGCATGTGGCCATCAGCCGGGGAGAGCTTATGGCCACACTCGGTACATTTAGAAAATATGGCTTTTGGGGCCTCAGCCATTCCCTTTTTTTTTTTTTTTTTTTTTTTTTTTAACTAAAAGGAATAAAACTACACACACACACAGGCCCCAAAAGACACGCAACACACACTCACACACTAGCAACCAGCGAAGGGAGGGTATTAATTAATTAAAAATATAGGGAACCTAACTCATACACACTTTAAAGTATTAATGTAAAATAAAAATTAAAATTCTGATGAAAAATGTAGAAAAAAGGTAACTTTTTTTTTCACTTATCTGCGGAGCTCTGAAGAGGATCCAGCTATCACAAGCGCGGCAAACTAGATCTGGAGGTCATGGAGGGTTAGCAGGGGATTATGGGTGAAGGGAGGGGCTAGGAGCTCGGATCCATTAGCTTGAAACAAGTTGCCGGCTCCGATCCGATATCGGATCCGTAACCCACAGGTTGCTGACAAATGAACATTCCTACTTCAGATGCTGTGTTAAGATTTCTTCATAGTCTGATGAAGTCAAGTTGTGGACAAAAGTTCAAACTGCATATTTTTATTTTATTAAAGTGGAATCACAATACTTTTGGTGCTGTGTTATTTTTTATTGGATTATACTGATATACAACAGCCAGACACATAGTTTGTTTGAACTATTGTTTCAAGCCCAAATTTATGTGAATGTTAAATACTGTACATACAACTTAACATAACATAAGCATAAAACCAAAACAAATAAACGCAAAAGGGTTTGAGTGAGACAAATCATTTCACTGAGTATTAAATTATATATATGGTAAAAAGGTAGTTGGTGTGAATTGTGTACCTTGAGGGAAGTTTTGAAAACATTCACCATAAGGGAGTCCCTAAACCACAAAAGTAGTAGGTCTCAAAGGTATGCAGCTTGATAAGTAAAAGAATCTCAGAGGTCTTAAGCTATGTCCTTGTAACCACTGAATAGTCCCAAGCTGGCAGAGCAAATGGCATAAGCTGGAGGGTATCTTTCAAGTAAAGGGGGATCCATGTCACCTATGACCAGATAAACCAGGACAAAACTCTTGTAGGTGATACAAAATTTCACATCTGGGCAAACAGTTAATGAAGACACTGAAACACTAGTGTAATGTGACGGTAACAAGAAATACCAGTCAGTAGCCAGATAACAGAGTTCTGCACTAGCTGCAACTGTCCAAGTACAGAATCCAGCAGTCCCACAGATAAGGAATTGCAGTGGTCCAAAGGGGAATGATACCAGTGTGTGAAATAGCACAATTAAGTCCTCAGAAGAAAATGTTTAGTAAGGGCAATATTCCTCAAACAGAAACACAAAAACTTAATAGCATACAACTGATCCTTTACTCTATGTCTGTCATCAAACAACACCCCAAGGTTATGTGCCTTAGGCATCATTTCAGTCTCATCAACCCCAGGCTTAGTACAGAGGTTAGGAAAGAAAATTTGATTTCCAGAATATGGCATGTAGAACCACAGCAACTGCCTTTGATGTGCTGAGTTTAAGCCAGTTTTGAACCATCAACTGACAGCACAGTGATATAGTGGAGAACATCCACAAAGGAAATCATGCCTGTCATAGTTTCTTGACAGAAGAAGAGTTACAGATGAATGTCTTTTGCATAGTAATAGCATTGCTAGCCTCTCCTAAGTTCTCCTAGAGACAATGTGTGTGTGTGTGTGTGTGTGTGTGTGTGTGTGTGTGTGTGTGTGTGTGTGTGTGTGTGTGTGTGTGTGTGTGTGTGTGTGTGTGCGCGTGTGTGTTTCATAACACAGAGCTCAGAATGCAATTATATTCCAGATGGTAGGGAAAAAGGAGTTTCTTCCTGAACCCCCCCCCCCCCCCATAAGTATCACTACAGTAAGAAAAAAAACAAACATTCACAAACAACTAAGAGACTACAATACTTGTGCAACTGTTCTAGTAGGATACTATGATTGATTATGTCAAAGGCCAATGAGGGATGCCTGTGAACAAAAACAGACTAATTTGAGTAATCTCACATCATAAGGAGATAATTAAACGCTTTAGTGAGGGCTCTGTCAGTACTATGCCAAACCTAAAGTTTGAAATGAAATCGATCCAGCCATCCAGCCACCCATACATATATTTTGTATGCTGTTTGTCCAGGTTATGATCATGGTAGTAGCAAGCTTCACATGGTAGACCAGACTTCCTCATACATAGCAAAAGTCTTTAGTTCATCCCATGAGGTATCAAGGAAAGCTGAAGGAAATAATCCCACCAATATACCTTGGGTCTCTTGTTTCTGGTAGATCTTCCATGAGAAGTGTTCAAGGAGCATCCTCACAAAATTGCACAAAACAGAAGTTATGTACTTACCATAACTTTGCATCTGTGTTGTCCATTTTCATTCTTCCTTACTGTTGGGTCTTCGGATACAATGTTGGATCCAATTCAGCCTAATTTTTCAAGACTTTAGGATCTGAGCCTTGAGCTCCTCCCTCTCCCATAATGTATCACACCTTTCCTAAGTCCTCAGATTGAGTTTGCTGCCCTGTACAATAAGTTACATCCCAGAAGAAAGAAATAGGGCATATGAAAGAATTTGAGGCCAAAATCATGAATCTATGGGTTCCAAACTCCTCCAAGTAACTTCTCGAAGAGACTTAGGCTGGCGTTTGGACGGGAGATGCCAAGTTATTGTAAGCAAATAACTTCTGTATCTGATGTTCAAATTCTTGAGATATAGGTTTAGGCTAAGGTGTACTATTGTCTTAGGTCCCTTGTTTTCTTTGGCACCAAGAAGAAGCATGAATAAGTTCCATATCCTACTTGTTCAGTCAGGACCTCTTGGAATGACTCCTTTTTTCTAGAAGTTTTTAAACTTCTTGAATGGCAAACTCCTTCTGACTAGATAGCATGTCAGGGAGTATCTTCATGGGACTTGGAGGTGAAGGGGAAAATGGAATGTAGTAACCTCCCGATATTACTTTTTAGCACCCAGGCAATTTTTGTGATATTTATCCAGGCATCTAGGTCTAGTGATAGACATTCCCCTACTGGCTCCACAAACAGACAGTTGGGCTGCGCTTTAGGAGTGCTGATAGGGCGTATTGGGACAGGGTTCCCTAAAAGCCCTGATTCTGTGGAACCCCCTGGTTCTAGGGTAGTATCTACCATTGAAACCTCCTTCATCTGCCTCTGAAGGAAGCATTCCCATGCTGATCCTGGAAAGGCCCTTGAGATTTCCTAATCCAAGGCTTCTTCCCACCTCTTTGATTCCTTGCAAAAGTTCCCTGGGGGATAGAAAACTTGGTCCCCATGGCAGACAAGGTCTTTCCATCTTTTTTGCTGCAGGCAAGCATTTCTTTTATAGACAGTTCAAATAAAGATGAACCATCAAAGGGGGCATTAATGAAAGATGCCTTGAAGGGTTCTGCGAAATCCCAAAGTGTCATCCAGGCATGCCTCCTTATGCCTATGCCAGCACTAGCCATTCATGAGATCCCTTCTTCAGAGTGTGAAATCAGCCTCATCAAGGAATTTGCAAGGGAAGATAGAGTCACCAACTGGAGAGAAACCTTTTAAGGTTCTCCTCTGACAAGGTCTCTTTGAGAGAGCTGGTTAATCTTTTAATCAGATTTCTCTGCAAGTGTGTAAAATGTACAAAGTAGTTCAATGCTCTCAGCATGAAAGTGGCTGAGGCATAAATGCCAATGCCAGAGACTCCTTGTTTGGAGGATGAACTGAGGAGTTATCTTCAGCCAGCTCCTTATTTCTGGCTGCTGACACAACAATGGCATCAACTGGAACACTTTTACTCCAACTCCAACTAATGACTTGTCATAACATTTTGGGGTGAGCTTGACTGTGTCCAGCAGGAAAATAAATCAATGAGTTCGTCAATCGTGGGGGTCATCCAGCACATAGACATGCTCACCGCAAAAGCCTTCAGAAACACGGACAGAGGATTTTGGGAAGACCAAACACCTTTTTGCCTCAGGAGTTCATGGATCTACAAAGGAGACTTTGTCAGGTGGTGATCAGGGAGATCCTTCTCCTTCATCAAAATCAGTGTCTACAGTCAAGGACTCCAAGGCGGACTCTAAGTGCCTCCTCTTGCACTTTTTCTTGTGAGAGACCTCCTCTGTGGGGTGTTCAGGGAAGGTATCAGAAGAAAGGGGGACCCCTTGCTGGGAAGTAGTCTGGAGGCTTAATGGGGAAAGCTGACCTACGGCAGGATGTATGGGCTCAATGCTCAGATAAGATAAATGATGGGGAGGATTCCAGAACTGCACAGACAGTTCTCTGATTCCAGAGAAAGCCCTTTCTGCAACCTGGAAGGACAACGGATCTGGATAGACACCTTCTCCCTCCCTCAGAGCTGAAGGTGCCAGAGGGAACAGAATAGAGCCCACACCAGATCTGAGGTCTCCAGACAGAATTGGACCTGAGCTGTCAAGTGCCGAAGCCCTAAGGGGAAGGGAAGGATCCAACAAAGCTGGAGCCAAAGCCAACCCCCAGAGCTGGCAAATGTGGAACAGGGCTGGTCAGGAACATAGTACGAGTCCAAGAAGCAAGCTTCCTCGGATCTAACATCGACTCTGTCAGAATTCCCAGATCCTGGATTTCCAAAACTGGGGGTCAGATCAGAAAAGGAGATTGTAAGGTGGGTGACAGAGTGCTCATGGATCCAAGATGGGATGAAGAAAGCAGAACCCCATATTTATCTGAGCCTTGAGGAACTTCCACATCATTCTGTCCATATCAGCATCAGAATATCTCCGGGAAGACCTGGAAGAAAGAGCAATGGAAGGATGTTTGGATTTGGAAGGTGTTCTCATTATCTAAGCTGGGAGAGCCAGAGACACCAGTTTAATATGTAGTACTGGAGTACAGCTCTGAACCTTCAGATCCGAAACCTTATGATCCAAGGTTGTCCTGCTTCGAGTGGAAGTACCAGAGAAACAGATGGTGTCTGTCAGATCCAAGGAAGTTGTCAGATCCGACAATGGTTTCATTTTTCTCGGATCCAATGAGACTTTTGGATTTGTTAGGTCTTGTTTTGTTCAGATCCAAAGAGACTTTCAGATCCAGAAAAAGTCTAGCCTGGGTCACATCCGAATATGTCAGATCTGACAACTTGGGTCTTTTTTATAGACGTACTGATGAAGCCCTCAGGGAGACTCAGAGGGTTAATTGCTTAAGTTCTTTGGAACTAGAAGACTTTTAGGGGGTTTGAGCCCCAGAAGAAGGCAACAATCCCTTTAGATTCAATTTATTTTTCCTGTCTGAGAGGGCCCTTGGGTTAAAGACTGCACAGATTTGGCAGTCCACATCTAAATGACTGGGTCCCAAGCAATAGACACACTTCTTGTGTGCATCTGAAGTCAAAATTTTATGCCACAAGAAGTGTATCTTTTAAAGCCTGTAGATTTGTCAGACATAATCAAAGTTTTAACACAAACAAACTTCATGACTACTGAAGCTAAACAGTAAAGCTAAAAAAGAAAGTTTTTTTTTTTTACGTATACATGTAGGAGGTGAGGATATGAAGGTTAAATGTTTAGAAGTTTAAAGGTTCTACAGAGGAAAGATTTTAAAGAAATTTACATTTCAAAGTTATTACTTATCTCAAAATGTAAATAAGACTCGAGACTCTGAACCACGTCTTGACGTGTTGGTGGCAAACGAGATCTGAGGAATTAGGGAAGGTATGATGCATTATAGGAGAGGGAGGAGCTTGAGGCTCGGATCCTAAAGTCTTGAAAATACATCCAAGTCAGATCTGACATTGGATCCAAAGACCCAAGAGTGAGGGAGAATGAAAAGGACAAGCTCAGATCCACTGCCTCCTCCTCCTAATTTGGAGAAGCAGAGGCTGTACCTCCAAGACCTTCTTAGAATGCTGAACACCTCGAAAATGAGCCCAGCTAATATGCAAAACCATCTCATTTTAGTTGCTTGTATCCATGTTCTTATGTTTTCAGCTACTGACTGAAGCTCATGACCATAGGTGCAAGGATGAGGACATAGACTAACCAGTAAATTGAGAACTCTATCCTATGACTCAGTTCTCAAACTGCCACCACAGTCTGATTTAACACCCACAGAGTTGTTGCCACTGCACCCATTCAGTGGTCAACCTCCTGACACTGTCTACCTTTACTCATGAATAAGACCCCAAGTTGTTTAAACTTATCCAACTGTGGCAGCTGCTATGCCCCGCTCAGATACTATCATCCAGTTGTTTCCAGAACAGCTCCAATTTGAATGAGCTGACTTTTTTTTTTCATCCCAGGAACTTCCCCACTCAGTAGCAAACGCTTATAGTGTACAGCTGAGATGACAGTCACTTAAGGCTAAAATGACAACATAATATGCAAACAATAAAAATGCAGCCCTCATTTCCCCAGATGAAATACTTACCAGAGCTTGGCATATTTATGATACCAGGTTTATGAAAATTACACACTGGAGTTGAAAACGATATACCCTTAGCAGAATCAGTCATCCTCTGTGAATGGGTTTCACATAATGCCATGAAGGTGAATAAAACTAACTCTTCAAACAGAAGAACTGAATGGCATGCATCAGGAACTCTTGGTCCCTGTACTTTTGTAGCAATTCCCATAAGATGTTTCAGAGTATAGTTATATGAACTTCCAGGTCCACAAAACAGATACAGGAGCATTGGCAGACTCCACTGACCCTTTTAGCATCTGTGCAAGGTCAAAGATTTGTTCCACTGTTCCACTGCCAAAATGAAATCTGCACTGCCTACTGCTGAGGCATAGGGATAGCTACAGGATAAAGTTAGGATCATGATTGCTCTATAACTAGACCACACCCTCTAATCTCCCTTTTTGAAAAATGAAGACCAATATCCACATTTTTTCAGTCTAGAGGTACTGTCATAGCCTTCCACACAATAATAAAAAGGCAGGTCAATCATGGTACCCCACATTTGTCAGTCCATAGGTATTGTCATAGTCTTCCACAAAATAATAAAAAGGCATGCTGATCATGTCACGCCAACAATATTCAATGGCTTCAGCTTTTCTTGCTAGAACTCATTCACAGTCACAGCGTTGCCACAGTGGAAATATTTAATCACCACAATGAAGTCATCTACAAAGACGGATCTGATCTGATCATTTGCTTTTGGTATTGCCTCTTTAGAGAAGGGCACGGTATACGGATTTAAAACCTCCCCAGAGTGCTCCTTTTACTTCTCAATAATGCCTTCAGATAAGATAAGAATTTCTCAGCCCTTCTTGTGAACAGGTGGGACAGCATCCCATATTGCCTTATAGTCACACTGTACTACCTGGGCCTTACTGAGGCCATCCAGAACATCACACTCAATGATCATAATGCCGCTTTTCTACATGGGATTGGGGTGTCATGTCAACTGTTGCCATCTCTCTTTATTCAGTTCCACCCTCCTGCCTTCTTCAGCACTCATGCCTGACTGTTGCAGGTCTTCTCACACACACAATCCATCCGCCTCTTTGCTGGATGCCCTTCTCTTGCTTTCTTCATGTCTGTTCAAATCTTCTTCATCAAATTGTCTTAAGTTTTCTGCACATGTGCCTGAATCTCTGTAATCTGTTCTCTTTGATATATTCTACAATTAGAGCTACTTTGGCTTCTGCTCTTATGTCTTCATTTCTTCATCTGTCCCACAGTGCGCACATTAGCACTCATCTCAGGCACTTCATCTCCATCACCTCTAGCTTCCTCAGCTGCTCTGCTTTTGCTGCCCAGGTTTCCATACCATACAGTAGTACTGATTGCATCACTGTTTTGTACACCTTACTTTTCAGCTTCTTTGGCATTCATCTGTCAAATACTACAGCTGACACAATGTGCCACCTGGTTGCAGTCCCTCTGATTCTAGATTTGACCTTCTCATTCAAACTTCTGTTCTCCTCAGCCACCCCTCTCAGTTACTTGAAGCTGTTAACCTGTTCCACTATTTTCCTTTCTATCTCAATTCTCAGCTTCTTCTGAACTCCATCATTTACTGACATTACAAATGTCTTATCAGTACTCAGTTTCACCCCATATGCCTTTAGTTCTACATTATATTCCCCTGTCCTTTGCTGAAGTTCTTGTCTTACTCAGAGAGTGCCACATCATCTGCATACAGCAACTTTGTTGATCTGTCTTCTCCGACCTGTTTGCTAATGTAGCCCATCACCAGCATGAACAACACTGAGCATCCAGTATGAACAGCAGTTGGATTACAGATGAACAATGGTGTACAACCACTCCCACTGGGAACCCCTCTGTAAGACCTAACTCTGTTCGGTCTTGACTCATTGGGTCCTTGTACATAGTTTTCAATAATTCTACCAATATTTCTTGGACTTTGAACCACTGTAAGACAGCCCAAATCAGCTTTCTTGGGACCTTGCTGTTTGCTTTCTCCAAGTCTAGGAATGCCCAGTTGGACTCTTTCCTCTTCTCTAGCTTCTTCTCAACTATTTCTGTCCCTGCAGCATTGGGTCAGTTGTGCTACATCCTGATCTGAATCTGAACTACTCATCTCCCATCTTACTTTCTACTACTCCTGCTTATTCGTTTATCAATCACTCTCTCCAGAACTTTTGTGGAATGTGACAGGAGTTTGATACTTCTGCATTGCCCACAGTTATGAATGTCCCCTTTGTTCTTGAACACTGGCACTAGTATGCTTATTCTTCAGTCATCTGGGATATGCCTTTCTCTCCACACTGCTATGAGTACCCTCAGGAGCCATTTCTCACCTATGTCACTCAGCATCTTTATCATATCTGCTATGACCTCATCTAAGCCTGCTGCTTTCCCTGACTTCATTTTCCTTAGTGCTGTTCTTACTTCTTCTATGGTGGGCTTCACCTTTTCTCTCATTATAGGCTGTGTCTGGGGCAGTACATCTTCTCTGGGGTTTTTCTTCATTCAGAAGCCACTAGATGTACTCCTTTCATCTGTCTTTGATGCCCTGTGAACTGGTGAGCAAGTTGTTGCTGGCATCCCTTACGAAGGATGTCTGACTATAATTCATCTTTCTGTCTTTGCCTAGCAACTTGATATAGTTTCTTTGTACCATTTACTGACTTACCTTCTGGAAGCTGGTAGAGTGCATCTGATGCCTTGTTCTTTGCTTTTTCAATTTCAACTCTTTTCTTTGCCTCTTCGTTAGCTAACTAGTTTTCCTTCCTAGCCGTCTTTTCTATCTCCCACTTTTTCCTGCATCCTTTCTTTTTTTTGATGATTTCCTGGACTTCTATATTCCACCACCAGCTTTCCTTATAGGTTCATAGGTGTTTACTAAGCTAACAACCACATTGGCTTTTTTAAGCCTAGCCATGCATCCCAAATCTCTTGAGCTTGGGAGATGAAACATTTACAAGCAGCGGCCTGGAAGATTAACCATTTACAGGTTGCCTGTGTCCATTAGAGATATAGATGCCAAGCCAGGGATGAATTTCTTGTTCCCCTTCCAATTGTCCAAGTTACACTTGAATTGGGTTAGGGAGGAATGCTGCTTCACATGGATGGGGAGCCTGTTCCAGACACAGGGTAGTCTCTGTGATACATACCTTTCTCTCCAGCAGGTCCTATTTATATCACAGGCAATTTTGATGATGTTTGTTTTGCTGATATGCAGAAGGTCCATCAGAGTGGGGTCTGTCAATGCCCTGTATGCCAGGCACAAATCTCCCCTCAACAGTCTCTAGGAGATAGAATACAGGGATGGGGCCTTGAGGTGGTCTGCATAGGACATTTTAGTTACATCCTGTATACTTTTAGTGAGGAACCTCTGTGGATATTCCATTTGTTAGATATGCCTGGTTAGATACATACCAAAGGGGCACTGTACTCAGTGACAGGTCTGATGAAAGACAAACACAGTGGAACAATGACTTCCTTGGACCTGGATGCCATACGTTTGTTTATAAGTTGTGCAACATAGAATGATTTCTTCACTACTGTAGACACGTGAATGTCAAAGGCTAAATTACTGTCTATGCATGTCCACAAGTCCCTGACTACTGAGTCAACTCTAAGGGGCGTGTTGTCAATATAATAATCAGCAGGGGTGAATAACTACCCAAAGGATACTATTATGCATTTCTTGGCATTTAGTTTTAGTCCATGGCTCTGACACCAGTTGTTTGTCTGTGTCAGCCTTTCCTGGAGAACATTTGTGTCAGTGCAGGATTCAAAGACAGCTCCTAATTTGCAATCATCTGCAAATTTAGTCAGCCAGAGACCATTGTCATTGGCCATGACTTCAAAGAAGTAAATGCCAAAAAGGAGTATGTACCTTATTTTCATAACTGGCTCAGCTACATATCTATTCTGTAGTCCTCACACATGCATATTTGAGTTTTGAGGCACTGCCATTCTTCTTCAGCTCCACCTATTTCCTCTTCTTCTTGAGGTGCTAGAGTCCTGAATAATTCCTTGAACCGTTGTACTTTCTCTCCAGTCAACTTGCAGGTCTTCAGCCTGGTCTCTGTTGATCTCACAATCTTCTCTAACCACTGCTTGCAGCTGATTTTCACAACCAGTAGTTGATGCTGTAGGTCGAATGTTTCACTGATGATGATTTTTCAATCATTGGCTCTACCCCAGTGCCCTTTCCTTGCTAGGAGAAAGTCTACTTAAGTTGCATGTTGGCCACTTTTGTATGTGATCTTGTGACTGTCTCTCTTTCTGAACCATGTGTTGGCTATGGTCAAGCCATTTGCCAGACAGACGTCTAGAATGGTTCTCCTTTATTCTTGTTGCTCCACCCATGTGGACTCAGGCAGCCCTCATATCCTGTTCTGCCTGTTTCGATATGAGCATTTGGGTCACCCATTATCAAAACCAATTCCTGTTGTCCTGCTTTATCTAGTAGGTCCTGCAAATACTGTCTGAATGCACTCTTTTCCTCACTATCACAACCCTGTTGTGGGGCATAGGCTGAGATTATGAATACTGTCCTATCATTAGGCTGGAGTCTGATTTCCATGAGTATGTCACTAATTCTAATGACATCTCTCAGTCTTCTGAAGCTTCTCCATCACCATAATTCCCACACCATTTCTAGCCTGTCCTCCTCCTGAGTAGTAGACTCTGGACACCAAGCCAAGTGGCTTTGCTGCACTGCCCTTCCATCTTGTCTCCTTGATACATAGGATGTTCAGCTCAACAGAGCTATCCCAGGTAACCCAAGCTGGACAACTAGACAACTGGACACGGGCCAGCCAGTAGCTTATTGGTCCAAAGCTGCTGGGCTTTACGGCAGGCACACACTGGCTAATAAGGGCACATACACCCCTCCTACCATTAGCATGGGTCCCCTAGCATAGGTTGTAGTAGGCTGGGTCCTCAACCCATTTATCACCAGCAAATACCCATGCCCATTTCTGGTGACATTAGCCAACATGACTGAATCATCTACAGCCATATTTTACATGGGCAGGTGGATAGCCATGCCACAGTGCACAGTATGTGATCCATGTTCTCCTATCATGTGGATACTGTAGAGCACTGTAGATGCCCAAAATGGTTTATACAACTCTTTCCCCTATAGAGCACCATGTACAGTCTGTGCTGCTGCCCACATCACTCTCAATGCTTCTGCCAAATTACTCCCACAGTCTGGCTTTTGCTTCTGTAACCACCATAGCTACTGGTCTCTGGCATGTCAGTACCTATCAATTAAACTGGGAGATTCCCCCTCCTGTTGATATTGAATATTTATTTATTTTTGTTTGTTTACCATAGTAAAGCACTGTTCTGCATGGATCTTTTTCAGGCTCAGCCCAGGAACACTGCTCAGAGTCACACAGGCAATGGGGGCTGATGGAATCAAACCTGGACCACTGGACCACAGAAAACAGCTCATTAGCAGCTCCTTAATCCTTTGTGCTGACTGCCAGACTAATATACTATAATACTTAATATAAGGCCACTTTTTTAACCTGAAGGCCTCCCCACTCCCGGTGTCGACCAGCAAATCCTAGAGTTACTGTCATGACAAGTGCCAGCCACCTGAATCCTTGCAACCATCTCAGTTATTTAAGTCTTGAACAGAGTCCATTCAGTCTTCACATCCCTGATCCCCCCAGATATATGAGAGATGCTTCTATGAAAGCCGGAGTGAAAATCATCCTGCATAGAAGCATCATCTTCATTTTCCCAGGACACCTTCAATACACATATGAGGTTTTCAAGGTCATTCCAGCTGTCTCCTATGCTATCTGATCCAACTCACCAGAAAATGGTGATCACATGATAGCTGAGCATCCATTTTTACCCTAAGCATCCAGAATATATGGCCTCAGGTCTGATGACATGACTACTGAGTTAGCCATCAGTCTTTGGCCCAAGTTAATCTGGTACCAAGTACACTAATTCTTATGTTTGAAAACTGTATTTTAAGAACAATACATAGTAAACACAAAAGCCGAAAAAGTCTGGCAGTTAAAGCAGAGAGTTAAAGCTATGAGCTGTTAAGAAGTTATATCCTGTTGTCCATGGTTTAGTTTCCCTCAGCTTCCATTTGCCTATCGTTCAACTCCAAGTAACTCACTTAACCAGACAATGCACCCAGACTCAGATTTACCCTTGTTAGCAAATACAAACACATACATAAATAAATAAATAAATAAATAAATATCCATTTAGGTTCAGATCAGGCAAACTGTTCCTTTCAGTTATGCCCCTCTAGTTATCTTTCACTCAATGTATGAAAAGTGAAATCTTCCACTTGAACTACAGACTTGGAAGGTGGTACCTTAGTGAGCACCTCACTCGCAGTCTAAACAAGAAGGCCTTTGTTGCATATGCACAAGCAGCAGTTTGAGTTTTTACTTCTGCAACTTACAGTCACTTTAAAAAAAACCTCTCGTTCACTGGCATGTTACAGACAAATGCAAGTTCTTCAAGATCTCTTGCTTTGGACTCTTCTAAGAGCTAATACAGAAGACAACAAAGTAATTCTGGGGTGATTAGTTTATGGTTTCTATGGTGAGCCAGATCAAACTCAACAGAATTCTGCCCATGAGATTTCTGCCACAAAAAATGCAAGCAGTGATTAGAATATAAGATCAACTTCACCATCACATCACAGGTGGACAAACCAAGATCAGAATTCAAGTGTAGAATATGTCTGTATTAATGGACCACAGAGCTAACTTCATGAACAAGCTTCAATCCCTTCATAATACAAAGAAACTCCTCACTCAAACTGAGTGTTGAATGCAGACAGCACTTGCTGGTTGGGCTTAATTAACACTGAGCTTACAAGAATGTGAATTCCTGAAAGAATGGTAATTGAGGTATTACCCACTGTTTGTTCTTATGTTCATAATGGGTTTACTATTAAAATGTCGAACGGCACTACATCGACTGTACTATAGTCGAACACGGAAGTTCGAAAATAGTAATGTCGACATCAAAAAAACAATCTAGAAATGGTTTTAACATGGGTCGAGGTAGGTGTTCAGTATTATTCAGAGCTACAAACATCTCCCCTACCTCGACCCATGTTAAAACACAGTCCTAGATTGTTTTTTTGTCATCGACATTACTATTTCCAAACTTCCGTGTTCGACTATAGTACAGTCGATGTAGTGCCGTTCGACATTTTAATAGTAAACCGTTCATAATGCAATCAAATGAGGATAGCTATTCCAGTAGAAATCCAGGGCATTTGGGGTTTTGAGCAGTGCAACACTGCAACCACTGCAATCCTGTCCAGCCAAAGGTGGTGAATAGCAGAGAACCTGGGGAGTGTAACTGCAGCCAGTGAATAACCAAAGTTGTCATCAAAACAAGTCTTTGTTATACATGTTACGTCACAGGTTCACAAAATCAACAATTCTGCAGCTTATTCCAGACTGACCTGGAAGTAGATTACAGCACCCGTATAGGTGGCACAGAGGAAAAAGTCCCTCTGGAGTTGACTAGAATGATCAATGGAAACCATCAGTACCATCCAAAGCACAGCAGCAGTCAGACAAGAGGAAATTTTACTCCACTGTGGTTCTTGGAAACCATAACCTTCTTCCATGCCCTCCACCTGGAAACCATCCATTTACATTGAAATCAGCAGCTGCCTTTATGTGTTTTTAAGAACACAAAACCTCTTACATAATATGAAAAAGCTTGCTTTGTAAGTAAAGAAATACTAAAGGAGCAGAGACTATCAAAAGATTTCTGTCACATACTAGTGAATAACTAAATGACCCTGGCTAATATTTATTTTATCTTTGTCTATGATCATAGGAGGTTACTAAACTAATGGCCCTGGGGCCCTAACAAGCCTAGCCAAGAGTTTATCCTCAAAAAGAAACTCAGTCAGCACCTGTCACCCCTGTAAGTTAATGACACAGGCGGAACCCCTATGACAAATTTGTGGTTTCCTATCCACTCATCAAGGTTGCGCTTGAAGAGGGACAGCGAGGTACTCTGACGTGTATGGGAAGTCTATTCTAGAGATGGGGCAGCCTTTGGGAGACAAACCTGTCTCTCCAGCAGGTTTTGCTGATGTCGCATATTAGATTCAGGCCTTTCAAGCAGGTAAAGCGCAAAGAGTTAGACTTACGGATATGGAGCATCTCTAGTAGGGCAGGGTCTGAGATTGCCTTGTAGTCGAGACACACATCACCTCTGAGCAATAAGTATGATACTGAGTAGAGTGATAGTCATTTGAGCCTGTCCACATAGGAGACATGGAGGCCATGGATTCTCTTTATGAAGTATTTCTGTGGCCTTTCCAGTTGGTGCAGATGTTTGGAGAGGTACATACCAAATGGGGCTTTATACTTCATTATTGGTCTAATGAAGAAAGAGTACAGAGAGGTAATAACCTCCTTTCTCTGGATGCAATCCCTTTACTCATAAGATGAACCAAGTAAAAGGCTTTTCTGATGACTGCTGCTACATGATTGTTGAATGTGAGATTGTTATCAACCTGAGTACCCAGGTCCCCTCACCACAGGTTTTGTGCTTAGGGGGATGCCATTGATGTGATAATCAGTAGGGGCTGTGTTTTTCCCAAATGCAGTATGTTAACATCATTTGGGGAGACAATGACAACACTCAACTTACAGTCGTCCGAAAACTTGGTCAGCCACAGGCCTTTTGCTTTTTCATGGACCTCTGAGAAGTAGATGGCAAACAGTAGGGGTCCCAAGACAGACTGCTGGGGAACCCCACTAGTGACAGGTCTGTTAGAGGTGGAGACATCTATTTTAACCTTGACAGTCCTGTCAGGGAGCAAGTTGGCCACCAACCTGATGAGACAAGGATTTATGCCAAGTTGTGTTAGCTTTTTGATGATGCACAAGTGGGAGGATTGTGTCAAAGGCTTTGGCCAAGTCAAGGTACTGACTTGCTCTCATCTAAGGTCTTGGTGACAGTCTCAAAGAAGTCAACCAGGTTCAACAGGCAAGATCTGCCCTTGATGAATCTGAACTGGGTGGGATCAAGTGCTTGGAGATTGCCTATGTCCTTGTTTATGAGATCCATATTAATACACTTCATGGCTTTACAGATTAGACTTGTCAAGCTAATTGGACAATAGTTTCCAGGGTCAGTAGTGGCACCACCTTTGTGCAAGGGGATAACAATGGCAGTTCTCCACTCTGCTGGAATGAAGCCTGTACTTAGGCTGTGGTTGAATAGGGTGCTCAATGGCAAAGCTAATTATTGTTGGAGATGGTGCACAATACAGCCTGGGATACTGTCAGGTCTCTTGGAAGCTGCATTCTTTGCCTTGAAGAGGGCCTTTAACATTTGATCTATGGAGATGTGAGGTGCAAGACAAGTATCGGAGATGTCAAAGGGGCCTTCAGAGAGGGACAGGGGGTGATGTTTGCATTAAAACTATCTGCTAGCAGGTTGGCTAAGTCAACAGGAACAGTGTAAGTGATACTGTTATGTACTAATTTGGAACATACCTGGGTTTTGCCATGAATGTTCCTGACATAACTGAAGAACGCTTTGTGGTTTCCCTTTGTTTCAGAGGCTAATTGGCTTTGGAGGTTTTCACTAGTGATCTAATTTGCTTGTTGAGGCTAAGAAGATTGGAATTTGTTCCTTTTTACCCTTGGATAACAGTTTATTCCTTTTATTGTAAATCCTGTTGATAGAGGATGTCCACCAAACAGGTTTGTTTTTCCTTGAGGAGCAGGTTTTAGTTCTGTTGGGTATGGCTGAGTCCATGCAGTTGTACAGGTGCTTGTATACTGCACTGGCATACTGTTCAGCATAGTTGTCTGCATCCTCTGAGGGAGGCAGTGGTGTGAAGCTACTGATACCCTCCCTGAGGAGGTTGTAGTCAGCTTTTGAGAAGTTATTTTAGCTTCATTATGCTGGGGGGGGGATAGAAACTTCGAATGAGACAGTCTGGTGATCTGATCTCACCAGGGAGGAACATACTAATGGAGTGGTGCAGTGGGTGCCCAAGTTGGTGAGAACTTCCAGTGCCACCAGTGTTTTACTGTATCAGCTTTTACCACTGATGTAGTTCAATGTGACTTCATGCTGATATTCTTAAGATACTGACCTAGAAGCTAACACACAGTACAGAAGTCCCCTTTTAAAGTTGCATGTAAGGAATGCTGTAAGTCTTATTGACACTTTCCTTATGACTTAGGATTCTAACTCCACACTTGTTTGTGTCTTTTGGCTTTTCCCGGTTAGGGGTCGCCACAGCAGAACTCTGGTCCGCTAATGATTGGTAGTTGATTTTTACGTGTCGAGTTACCAGCCCTGACACACAACCTTCAACGAAGGTACGCCCATTCACGCATATCTCCACGCAGAAGATGCTCTAGCTGAGAATCGAACCGGACAGCATCTTACTGTGAAGCGACTTCTCCATGCAGAAGACGCTCTAGCTGAGAATCGAACCGGACAACGTCTTACTGTGAGGCAACTACGGCAACTAATTGCAGAAGAATATATGTACCAAAACAGTGCAAAAATCCACAAATAGGACAGAATCCGAAAATACTATTTGCATAAATATCCAAAAAGTATATTTGACTAGTTTTGCTGATAAAGGCTTATAAAAATTAACTCACTGTTTCCTTAGCTTGTAGCAGCAGATGGGATTACTCTACAGAAATGAGCTAAGGTAATGTAAGCCACAGTGACTCCCACTTATGTAGATCTGTATATGGGAATGATGGGAGAAGAATATTCTGAGGTGATGCTGTTAAAGTATCTGTATTTTTTTTTTATCAAGGCTGCTAAGTGTACTAATTAAAAGACAAAAACATCCTACTGCTTACTATGACATATGCATATTGACTTTGCTTCAATAAAAAAATACTCTTCAGAATGAAGAAAGTTTTAATGTAAAAAGTAAATGGGAGCATCAGTGAAGACAGTAGTCAGTGGCATAGCTCTCAACCGTCCATCTCTGAAATAAGGAACACTAGCCCTCATAATGTGGAACAAATGGACAAAATGTGGAACACATTCTAATGGCTTACTAACAGCTTCAACTAGGAAGGTCAAAGGGTGGTTAAAATATGCTGGTTTTACTTATAAAGCAGTTCTTTTAATGAATTAATACAATTAATTTCTATTTACCATAGAGTTCACTTAAAAAATTCCTAACACCGAATGTGTGACAGACCCTTTCAATGTGGAACTTCGAGGAACATGAACTTTTTAAGACCCCAAATGAGGTACGTTCCTCATAATGAGGTACACTTGAGAGGTATGGTCAGTGGCAACCTGCAGATACAGTCTTTTTTGAAAATATCTAAATTACCAAGCCCCATGAGCCCAGTTTTCTATGCATCTTTCCTGTACGATGGTTGTACAAATGCTGTGTGCCTACATTATCACATAATGTTTGTGAGAAAATGAGAAGTTATGTACCTACCATAACGTTCCATGTTAGTTGTCTTCTCTCGCCTTCTTTCTTGCTTGATGGACTCGGCACTTTGCTAAGCTCGAGAGTCACTTTTACCAGCTCGAGGCAGCCCCATATCCCATGATGCAAGACGGTAAGTACCCAGATCTCGTTTGTTGTCTATAGGCAATAACACCTAGCATAAAAAAACTTCCCAAAAGGAAGAAAGAAGGCAGAGAAAAAGCCTGAAGGATGGGTTAGGAAGACCAGAACTGTATGGTCTTAGGAAGCATTCTTCCATGTAGGGAGAAAAAGGTCTGTCCAGGCCAGGGGGAAGGAGGGAGGGTCGCAAGAAAGAAGGCGAGAGAAGACAACTAACATGGAACGTTATGGTAGGTACATAACTTCTCAATGTTAAGTTGTCAATCTCGCCTTCATTCTTGCTTGATGGGACAGCGTCCCTAGCACCTCTATCCTGGGTGGCTCAATGGAACAGACTCTTGAGAACTGTAGAGCCAAAACTGGCTCTGTCCCTGGAGGCCAAATCCAATTTGTAATGAGAAACAAAGGTATGAGGAGTGGCCCAAGTGGCTGCTGCACAAATAGTGTCTAATGGAAGTCTAGCCTGAAAGGCTGTGGAAGTGGCTAAGCTTCTGGTTGAATGCGCTTTAGGTTTCGAGCACAGCTGTTTTCCCCTGAGCTGATAGATTTCAGAGATGACAGAAGAAAGCCATCTAGATAAGGTCACTTTTGAGACGGGAAGGCCTTTTTTGTTATCAGCATAAGAAATAAAGAGCTGATCGGATTTCCTGAACTGTTTTGTTCTGTCCAAATAATATCTGAGTTGGCGGTGAACATCAAGATAATGTAATTTTTGTTCCGATCTGTTTGAGTAGTTTGGGAAAAATACAGGAAGGTCAATAGACTGATTCAAATTACTCTTTGAGGTGACCTTAGGCAAAAAGGTCGGATTAGTTCTCAAGGATACTCTGTCTTTGTGGAAGACCAAATAGGGGGGACGAACAGAGAGAGCATGAAGTTCAGATACTCTCCTAGCCGACGTAATAGCAACCAGGAATAGAGTTTTCCATGAAAGAAATTTCAGAGAACATGAAACAGCTGGCTCGAAGGGAGGAAGAATCAAGGATGTCAGCACTAAATTTAGGTCCCATTGAGGAGGAGGACTCCTGACTGGAGGTTTCAGGAGAAAAATTCCTTTTAAGAAGGCTGTACAAAGCCTGTGGGACATAATGTTGTGATCTGCGAACCCGACATGAAAGTTCGAGATAGCAGCCAACTGAACTTTGACCGTGGAAGAAGAAGAGCCCGCGTGAAAGATTTCCGCTAAGAAATCCAGAACTGCTTGGACTGGAAGGGATCAATATTTTTAGCTTTTGCCCAACAAGAAAAGTGTTTCCATTTGCTGGTATAAATCCTTCTAGTAGAGGATTTTAGGGAAGCTACTATGATGTCTCTAACAGGATTAGAGATCATAGGAAGCCTGGCTAAGGAAGGAAGTGGAGCAACCATGCTGTGAGGTTGAGAGAAGGGATAGATTGGTGAATCAGAAGGTCTGGTACTGGGTCCAGATGCCACGGCTGCACCAAAAGGTGACGATGGAGGAACGGGAACCAAATTTGTCGAGGCCAATAGGGAGCAATGAGAATCATTTTGGCTCTCAAAACGGTGGCTTTCTGGAGTACTTGTGGAATCAGCGGAAAAGGAGGAAAGGCATAAAGAAGTCCCTGGGGCCAATCCTGGGTTAGAGCGTCTCTGGGGGGATGGCCTGGCAGTGGGAAGAGGGAAAAGAAGTCTGGGCATTTGCTGTTTTGGGGAGTAGCAAAAAGATCGCAACATGGGCGGCCCCATTCTAGAAAAATCTCCTCCACTATAGATTGTTTGAGAGACCACTCGTGAGGCATGAGAATAGCTCTGCTCAATCTGTCCGCTAAAATGTTGGTTTTCCCAGGGATATGCGTTGCTACCAGAAACCGATGAGAGGAGATCGCCCATTGCCAAAGTCTGAGAGCTTCTCGACACAAGGGGTAGGACTTGGTTCCGCCCTGTTTGTTGATATACCATACTACACACATGTTGTCTGTGTGAACTGCAATTGTTCCCAAGGGAAGAAAGTCGTTGAGGGCTTGCAACGTTAAAAGCACTGCTCTCATCTCTAGGACATTTATGTGCAGGTGGTATTGAGCGGTTGCCACGTCCCATGAACCATCCTGCCCTGATAATGACCCCCCCACCCGATCAGGGAGGCGTCCGTAGTGACAGTGGCTACCAGGGCCGGGGATACAAAGGGTCTGCCTTGGTGAATCTGGGGAGAAGTAATCCACCATGAAAGATGATTCCTGCAAATCTGTGTCACCAGTATTTGGTGACGCATTGGAAGTTGTTGGTAAGACCACTGAGTGAACAACATCCACTGAAACAGGCATGTAGAAGCGGCCAGGGGAAGAAGGGTAATGGCCGCAGCCATGAGGCCCAACACCTTTAGAACCATTCTGGCTTGTACTTTTTTGCTGGCTAGGATGATCCTCACGTGACTTTGTATATCTGAGATTCTTTGGTCTGTGAGGGTTGCTGACATCCGAACAGTGTTTAAGTTTGCGCCTATGAAAGTAATAGACTGGCAGGGCAATAAGGAGGATTTTTCGTAGTTGATCAAAATTCCCAACTGAGTGCAAAGATTTATTGTGTAATCCCTGGCTTGAAGAAGCTGATGCCTGGTGGTGGCTGAAAGGAGCCAGTTGTCGAGATACGGAAACACCTGGAATCCTTGACGTCTCAGGTGAGCCGTGACCACTGCCATGCATTTGGTGAACACTCTGGGGGCTGTAGTGAGACCAAAGGGCAGGGCTCTGAATTGGAAATGACTGGACCCCAGCCGAAAGCGGAGAAATCTTCTGGAGCGTCTGTGAATTTTTATGTGATAGTACGCATCCTGAATATCTATTGAGCACATCCAGTTGTCCTTCTCTAGGAAGGGCAAAATTGACTGAAGCGTGACCATTCGAAATCTTGTCTTTCTCACAGACTTGTTGAGTCTGCTGAGATCCAATATTGGTCTCCAGTCTCCCGTCTTTTTGGGGACCAAAAAGAATCTTGAGTAGATTCCGGGCTCTGAATGGTCTGCTGTAACTGGCTGAATGGCTCTTTTTTGTAGAAGTTTTAATACTTCTAACTCTGCAACTTCCCTTAGACCTGGTGGTACATCTGGAAGGGAATTTGAGTGAGAGAAGGGACTTTCCTCGAAAGGAATTTTGTAACCCTCGGATATGATCGACTGTACCCATCTGTCTTGAGTGAGGGAACGCCAGGCTTCTGGGTACAGCGATAGTCTTCCCCCGACTGCCTCCAAGGATGGACAGTCGGGCAACATCTCAGGGATGCTGAAAGGGCTTGTCAGAGAGAGGCTCTCTGCTTCCCTGGTTCTGTGGACCCCCTCTGCCTCTAGAGCGTCTGTTATT
Organism: Protopterus annectens; assembly: GCF_019279795.1. Lineage (NCBI taxonomy): Eukaryota > Metazoa > Chordata > Ceratodontiformes > Protopteridae > Protopterus > Protopterus annectens. The sequence goes on along the minus strand of NC_056745.1, from coordinate 467,439,573 downwards.
ATTACCCCCTCTGCCTCTAGGGGTAAACTGACCACGTGTATCCGGCGTGACTCCTTGGGATTTGTGGAACCACATCTTTCCACCCTTCTGTCCTTTAGGGTAAGGTCTAGAAGGGGTGGAAAAACGGACCCCTACGGCAGAAAGAGTCTTGCATCCTGTTCACACCTGGTCAATGTATCCTTCACTTGAGGGCCAAACAAAGCTGACCCATCAAAGGGAGAATTTGTGAAGGACGCCTTAAAGGGATCTGCAAAATTACAGAGCCACATTCAGGCTTGGCATCTAAGAGCCACCCCTGTACCTGCGGCTCTACTCGCTCCATCTGCTGCATATGATATCAGTCGCATGGAGGAGTTAGCAATAGAATTAAGGATTCCTAGCTGCGAAGCAATTTTTTCTTGAGCCCCTGCAGCTGTGGGATCCTGTACTCCTTCACCTAGTTCCTTAAGGATGTCCCTTTGGAGTCTGGTGAAGTGACATAAGTAGTTCAGCGAGCGCATAGCAAAGGTCGCTGAAGAGAACATCCACTTACCATACCTATCCATGGTCCTAGAATCCTTATTAGGAGGATGGACAGGTATGGAAGGATCTGCAAGTTCCTTCTTAGTGGCAGCCGCCACCACCATGGCATCAGCAGGGACACCTTTCGTAAGGAATTGCTTTTCCGAAGGGGCAGTAATAAATTTAGACGGCCTCCTAGGAACTGGCTCTACAGTGTCAGGAGCAGCCCAAGCCTTTTGAGCAATAACCTCCATAAGGGGGTCGAAAGGCAGAGACACCCAGGAGGTGGAGGGCCGAGATCCAAACGCCTCTAGGTATACCGACTCATCCTCAGAGGGATTTGTGGAGGGCCAGTTTCCCCTCTGTTTTAGGAGTTCTAGGATGTCTGAAAAGGAGACATCCTCAGAGGGGGATCTTGGGGATCCCTCCGACTCATCTAAGTCGGTATCTGAAGTGATAGACTCAGGGGAGTCTAGGTGCTTCCTCTTACAAATCCTCTTGCGCGGAGGATCTCCTGACTGATCAGGAGAATCCTCGGAAGAGGGGGTTATTCCCAGTGGGAAAACCTGAGGTGGAGGATCTCTGGGTCCGGGAGCAAGAGAGATGGCAGAGATATCGACAGGCACTGTAGAGGGAGGAGCTAAGGGAATAGACTGCTGGCTGAGCCCAGTGGCCAGCACACTCTTCATCACCTCGAAGGCCCCCCTTCCAGGGAGGTCTGAGAGAACCTGTTCCGAAGAAACCGGAACTCCAGGGCCCACCGAAAGGGAAGGCTCCGAGGCAGATGTTGGAGCCGAGCTCACCAAGGCCGAGGCTCCAAGGGGAAGAGTGGGGTCGGACAAGGGTCCGATGCCACTCACCCCCTCGGAGGAGACCAGGGAAGCCTGACCGTCGAATCCCTCTAAGGAAGGTCTCGAAGAGGAGATAATAGTAGATGCTGAGGGTGCAGAAGGGGGGGGTATCCGCCCCTCAGCCATAGCAGAAACTATCCCCGAAGACTCCAGCTCCAAACTCTGTGGTAGAGTCGAAGGAGGAACTTCAAGAGAGTGTGGACTAATAGTCGTCTGTTGAGATGGACTATGCAGCATCTGGGCCAGTGCCTGTGATTTCAATAATCTACTGACCACCCTCTCTAAATCATGGTCAGAAAGCCTGGATGACCTAGATGATCGGCTCTGATGGCTACGTTCCGAGAGGAGAGGTGAGGCCGGAGCCGAGAGTATCGGTTCCAAGGAAGGGGACCTGGACCTCTTCCTCGAAGGAACCATCGGAGCCGAAGAAACCATAGATGCAGTCGGAGCTGAGGACTTTTCGGCTCCGACAGAAAGTCTCGATGCATCGGCTCCAGCCGGAGCCGATACAGACATAAAAGTAACGGTGTCGGAGCCGGTCGGCGCCGACACCGAAGCCTGAGCCACATGGTGGTCGGAGCCAGTCGGAGCCGACACCGATGTGACTGAAACAGTATCGGCACCGATAGCCATCGGTGCCGAAGGTTTTTGCAAACCAGAATCGGCTCCAGCCGGAGCCGATCTCGACTCCGAAGGAGTCGGAACCGAGGCCGCAGGCTTGGACACAGAAGCCTGGGCCTTGGAAGACTTTGAAGTCTTGCTGGGAGCCGATTTAGCCGGAGAGCCCTCCGGTTTAAGAAGACCCCTTAAAATCAATTTATTCCTCCTTTCCTGCAGGACTCTCTGGCTAAAGGAATGACAAATCGCACAGGAGTCCTGCAGGTGGAGAGGTCCCAGGCAATATAAATAAGAAGTGTGACCGTCTGTCAGAGACATCTTCTGACAGCACGAGTCACACTTCTTAAAGCCTGAGACCCTCTGCTCTTTGGACATAGTGGACAAACTCAGAACCACACAGTCCCAAACAAATAACTAAACTATAGTTGAAAAAGTAAAACCTCAACACACACACACACCCTGATAGGGGGGGGATGGGAGGGAAGAAGGCCTGACTAAAAAAATTAAGGAGGAAGAATAATTTTAGTCAAAAAAGGGCTTAATATAAACTAAAAATGTTAGATATTAAGTTTAAAAGTGAAAAGGGGCTAAAATAGTTTAATATAAAACACTTACCAGGAGCTGGTAAAAGGAGGACCTCGTCAGCGAAGCGGCAAACGAGATCTGGGTACTTATCGCCTTGCATCATGGGATATGGGGCTGCCTCGAGCTGGTAAAAGTGACTCTCGAGCTTAGCAAAGTGCCGAGTCGGAGCCGAGGATCGGCTCCGAACCCATCAAGCAAGAATGAAGGCGAGATTGACAACTTAACATTCTGTTGTTATAATTTTGGTAGACTTTATCCTAGTGCAAATACCAAGACACTGTGATGCATCTGGGTAGATTCATTTTCTGACTCTAGCTGTCCCATAGGCTACAAATAAAGGCACACAGAACAACTGAATGGATATATCCAGTTTCTTCACTGGTATGTCAGATAACCTGAAGAAGAAGAAAGTCACGACATACAAGTATGCACTCTCAAGCTAGGATACTTAAAAGAGGTGCTGAACTATTCTATATTACATCTCTTCACTTTTAAAATTAATATTACAGTGCTCTGCAAAAAACTGATACTATCTATATTATAATAAGGTTTTGTCAAGTGAGATAGCATATAAATCTCACATAATTCATAACACTTCAAACAATATAAATTTATCATATCATTTTCCGCTATCATTTGTGAAATTGTAATGCATCTTTAAATCATAACATCTTTCAGGAATTTAAAGAATTCTTCCATAACCATTTTTTTTTTTATTAGAATCTGTTTTGGTAGAAACAGTGAAGTATATTTAAAATGTTATAATGTATACATAGTCTCTAGTAATTCATGCTGAGAATATTCTTAGTATACATAATCTCAGAACAGTTCTGTAGTGATGGGACATACTTTTCTTGCAACTGTTCCGTCTGCCATTGCTTCTTTTTCTCTGCTCTCATTTTTGTAGCAACTGCTACAGTCTATCATTACCTAGACTGAAGTCAATCTTGTTTTGTAGATTAGCCATCTGTTTATCCTGAATAAGTGACTACCACGTACTTTGATAATGGTTGATCTGGGAGTTCCACATGTCTTCGTTACAATGGCTTTTTGTTGTTCTGAATGCTTTTCGAATGGATTTTGTACTCTTATTTCCCTCAACTGTATAAAAACAAAAAATGCCTTTAGCACTTTTCTTATAATATACTTTTTTCTTTGATGACCTTCTTGCCAAATGTCCCCTTCATTAAGAAAAGCCTTTGGGTGAAGCAACACTGAACATAATGGTAGCCTCATTCTAAATATACACTGATAATTTAATTTTGCATCTTCTCCCCATTATTTACTTATTTTACTGGGATTTTATTCGTGGGAAAGTCTGACTGGGTAGGAGCCCATTTTCAGCAGAGGTCCGGGTAGAACAGCTCCAAAGTATTACAAAACATTTTAAGAACAATAATTTTACAAGTCTTTAAAAACAATACAGAAAACAACTACAGTTTAAATAATTATTAACTATTTATGTTATTGTATAACATTAGTAATTGTTCAGGAGATAGCCCAGTGGGTTGTAGAAGACTGCTGTGGGATTCCAGCAAAATTAACTAAGAATATGACTTTGCACTAACAGCACACCTTCTCATGATGCTCCTTATAGTATAAATTGTCCTCCATTTGACCATTAGATCCTGGATATCTTTGACTGGTATTAAATGTATTAAAACTCTTCCTCTTGTGAAAAGTTGTAGAATTACTGGCTATCACACTGCGGACCATTACTACAGATAAACTCTTCTGCTACACCAGATTAACAAGTATTCATTTATAATGTAGATTTTGCAACATATTTCTTCACAATTATTAAACTTTTTTGCTGTTCCTGCTCCCAATAGGTTCATAGGAGGTTACTAGGCTATCATCCCTAGAGCCTTTACAAGCCTAGCCATGTTAATCCCAAGTATCCTCAATTTTTTTTTTGGTAGTTTGCAGAATAAAATTATGAACAGACTGGGTCTGTGATCAGCACTGGCTACTCCAATGCCACTCCATGTCTTTCTCAAGCTACTTCTTAATGACAAAGACACTTCTGATAGATTTGGAGTAAACTTGAATTAAGTACCAATTCATGTAAAAAAATGATAGCAAAGCTTGCTTTTCTTTTAGTCGTTACATCTTGATTACTGTTGTAACTTTGTACTCATTTGGTTTCTCACTTTCTCAAACCAAGACATGTCCCATACAATTTCATATTATTTAAACATAGCTGACAGGTTTTTGCGTTCAGACTGAGATTATTTTTGTCCCAGTCTTTCAAGTAATGTGTACAGCTGCACTCTGAAAAACCTCAGCTGCTGCATTAATATCAAATGACCTTCTCAAAATCTGTGCCTTTTTTTTCTAATGTGCTGAATGCATACAGTTTTAAACTGTTTGGTTTATGGTTTATGTCTAGTCTATCAGACTCTCTTGTTAGAATAACGCACTGAAAAATATTTAGCTCTTGCTATCCTGGGAAAATGTCTTCAATGGTCTTAAGTAGATAATGCTACCTCAGATCACAAGCCTCTATCCAGATTTGCCTAATAAGAACATGTATTTGTTTGAAAAAAAAATAGTTATGTACTCACATATGTGTTGTCCATTTTCATTTTGTCCTCACATTATTTATTTATTCATTTAACATTTGTTGACTGAGAAAGTCGACTAGGAACAGCCTATTTTCAGTGGAGGCCTGGGGAGAAACACTCCAGATGCATGTCTTTGGAATGTGGGAGGAAATCAGAGTACCCAGAGGAAACCCACATGAACACAGGGAGGACATGCAAATTCCACACAGAATGCACCCCAGCCAAGAATCGAACTGGATAACCTCTTGCTGTGAGGTGACAACATTAACCGCTGCACCACTGAACCCTCGGATCCGACTCGGCTGTTGCAATAGCTCATGGCAACCAAAAACCTCTCGAGCATCCTACCCTACCCATAATGCCTCCCTACCAATCACCTCAGATCTTGTCTGCTTATGACCATAGAAAGTAATAGAATAGGAATTTATCTTAGATAAGGGTAAGACCATTCCTGGCTTTCAAAATGCCAATTAATGTATTTAGGTCAACACCCTCATCTAGAAACCAAGAAAGGGTCAGGGGGATGGTGGGTTGGTTTGTGAGGAAAAAATGAAAATGGACAACACAAGTGGAATGTTATGGTGAGTACATAACTACTTTATTTGATGTTGTCAATTTCCACTTTATCCTCACATATGGGGTAGAGTCTCCAGCTACCTATTTCCTGGGTGGCCTTATGGAAGGATATTCTTCAGAACCATTGAACCAAAGGAGGTCCTACCCCTAGAGACCAAGTCCAATTTTTAATGAGTAATGAAGGTATGAGGAGTAGCCCAAGCTGCTGCTGTGCAAATCTCATCCATGGAACCTCTAGACTGAAAAACTGAAGAGGTGGCCACTGCTCCAGTGGAGTGAGGTCAAACAGGTCTTGGCAGCTCTAAACCTTGTCTTTTGTAAATATAGGATACACAGCCCATAATCCATTTAGCTAGAGTCACTTTAGTCATTGGAAGACCCAATCCATTTTCTGAGGAGACAAATAATTGACTCTGTTTTCTTATGTCCTTTGTTCTATGAAGGTAAAAATGCAGTTGTCTATGAACATCTAGCAAATGTAACAAATATTCACCTTTACTGGTGAAGTTCAGGAAGAAAACTGGCAGATTAATGGATTGGTTTATAGTAGCCTCTGAAACTATCTTTGGTAAAAACGAAGGATTAGTACATAAGTGACCCTGTCTTTATGAAAGGCCAAATATGGTGGTTGGGATGATAAGGCCTGAATCTCAGAACTTTTCCTTGCAGATGTGATGGCTACCAAGTATATGGTTTTCCAAGAGAGAAATTTAAGTTGACATGTAGCCGCTGGTTTAAAGGGAGGCTGTATAATTCTCTGTAATATCAAAGTCAAGTCCCAAGATGGTGAAGGATCTTTAAAAGGGGGCTTGAGTAAAAGAGTTCCTCTCAAGAAAGCTTTGCATAGCTTATGTGAAGCGAGTGGGGAACCATCAAATCCAATGTGAAAATTAGAAATTGCAGCTAGCTTTACTTTTATTGTAGAATAAGCTGCCCCCTTGTTAAATAGCTGTGCTAAAAACTCTAGAATAATAAGGATAGGAGCTAAAAAGAATCTGGATCATTTTGTTGAGACCAATATATGAATCTCCTCCATTTACTGTTATAAACCTTTGGTGCAGATGACTTATGGGAGGATAGTAGGATATGGTGCACTGGTTAAGAGAGCATAGGTTGTCTGGCTATCAGCAGATCTGGAGATACCAAGCTGTCAGCTTGAGACTGTCAATGTTCCGATGAGGCATTTCTGCTGGATGTGACAGAAGGTCTGGAATTGGATCCAGAATCCATGGTTTCTTCTGTATTTGTCAAAGCCAATATGGGGCAATGAGGATTATTTCTCTCTTCAACCTGTTTGCCTTCTGAAGAAATATGGGGATTAATTGAGTTGGTTGAAAGGACTGCGAGGCCAATTGTGAGTGAGAGAATTCCTTCTGGACTCCCCTCTTGGGGGAAATCAGGGCAAAGTAGCTGCTGCATTTGTTGTTTAGAGGAGATGCAAAAAAAAGGTCACAGCAAGGCTGACCCACTTGTAGAATATGTCTTCCTCCACTTTCTGATTGAGGGACCACTCATGAGGCATAATAATGAACCTGCTCAACTTGTCTATCACGTTCGACTTTCCCGGAATGTGCACTGGTACCAGAAAATGGTTAACCAGATCACCCACTACCACACTCTGAGCACCTCTTGACATAAAAGATATGGTCTGGTTCCCCCTTGCTTGTTGCTGTACCAGACTACTGACATGTTGTCCGATTGAATTGCAATTGCTCCACTGGGAGAGCATCACTAGCATCACTCTCATCTATAAGACATTTATGTGTGACTTAGCCTTTTGTGTAGACCACGTTCCTTGGACTGCTTTTCCAGATAATGCCCCCCCCACACACACACCTTATCTGGGAAGTGTCCATGTCACTGTGGCTTTGGGAAGTAGGGGGACAAAGGGCTGACTTTGTATAAGCTGATCTGAGTGAATCCACCATGACAGACACTTCTTGCAAGTGGTAGTGATTCTTACTGTGGCTGACATGGGTTGATGAAGGATAGACCACTGTACTGTGAGAAGCCACTGTAATACTCTCATGTGGAATCTTGCTAGTGGAACTAGTATTATTGCTGCTACCATAGTTCCCAAGGCCTGAAGTACTGTTTGAGCAGATGCCCTTGAATTGTGCAGTAACTTTCTGACTTGATCTCTTATAGTCACTACTGCTGATGATGGGAGATGTGATACCATCTCAATTGTGTTTATGTTTGCTCCTATGAAGTCCAATTCTTAAAAAACAAAAAACAAAAACCGAGACAGCAGCACCTTGTCCCAGCACAACAAATATATCAGGAATCCGGTAAAAGTAAAACCAAGAACCATTTAATTTTAAGCGCTTTTCATTGCCAAAATGTAGCAACTTCTTCAGAAACACATGCAAAGTTTCAAAGAACAGTATTTAAATAATTGAATCATGTCACATGATAGACACACCTCTCTCTATTGGATTTTTTTAAAAAGAAACTTTACTAAAAAAACACACATTGTTCATAAATACATGATAAACTAGCTGCAAGTTTACCAAAAAACTAAACCAAAAATCTCATCGATTACAATGTTAAATGTTATTGATTAACCCAACAAAACATTGAATACAAAAAACAGTGCACAACCCAATCTCAAATTCACTCTACTAGTAGTTATTCATATGCGTGTAGATATAAATATACTCACAAGCTAAACTAGTTACCATTTCAGGCTTTTTAATTTCAATAAGCAAGCAATATTACAAGCATCATTCAGCCCTGGGGCTACAAATGCATTTAATCAAATTTGCCATGCTAGTTCATGTTCTTCTAAAAGTAAAGTAAATTCAATGGACCCCCTCTCATGTTATTTTGAATTTGGTCTATAGCCTTAAACAAGAATTTGTGGCCCACATTGTTCGCAACGTGTCTAGCCAATGGATTATCCATCTTGTTGACAGAAATAGCATAGGTGTGTTCATACACCCTGTACCGCAGTCTACGTTCAGTCTTCCCCACGTAGAATGCGGGGCAGCAAACACACCTTGCTATGTATACAACAAGTCTAGAATTACAATTAAGTTTGAATTTAATTTCAAACTTATGGCCACTAATACCAAATGTATTACCAACTTCTACGAATCTACACATCCTACAAGATTCACACATGGTCATCCCTGCATATCTATGTGTTTTGGTCTGATGGCCTCCACTTTCAAGTAGATTCTTGAGTTTATAGGCCCTACGAAAAACTATATTTGGAACTGGACCCAGTTTACTAAATATTAAATTATCACTTAAAATAAAATGCCAATTTTTGTATAAAATAGATCTAACTCGACTGCTGTCTATGCAAAAAGTGGTAATAAACCCACCCTTAAAGTTAGGGGCTAAAGTTTGTGTTAGATCTTGTTCTCCAGAAAGGCTAACCTCCGTATTGGTAGCCAATACATAATTACCTAAGTTGTTTAAACAAAGGATAGGGGAAACTACCCCTAGTCTTCTTTTTTCAGAGACTTCACTAACTAAAAATCCGACTAGTTCACTAGGATACCCATGCTTTTCAAACATCCTGCTTAACAAATCACATTCCTGATGAAAGTCAAAGTCAAGTGTAACTATCCTAGCTGCCCTAATTAATTGGCCTTTTACTATAGACCGCTTCTGATGGAATGGATGACAGCTAGAGAAGTGTAGAAATGAGTTACAATATGTGTGTTTTCTAAAAATCTGGGATAAATACCCCTTACTGACTTTGTCTTTTGATAGTTTGACATCTAAATAATCAATTGTATCTGTATGGAATGTGGATGTAAATACAAGGAATTCAGTTGTAGAATTCAGAAAGGAAATTAATGTTTTGGCCTGTGTATCATCGCCATTAAATAGCACAAAGATGTCATCCAAGAAACGGGTGTAAAAAACAAGGTTCGCCCTGGTGTGCTCAGCTTTGAAAACAAAAGTTTTTTCCCCAATATGCCATTACCAGGTTGGCAAAACTGGCACCACAGGGTGACCCCATAGCGACACCTCGTTTCTGTAGGTAAAATTCTTTGTCGAATAAAAAGTAATTATTTGTGAGAATGATATCCAATAAGGACTCCATTAAAGTGATTTCATGTAGTGGAGCATCCTTAGATCTAAGCAAGAGACTAACCCATTCTATCCCCTCTGAGTGTGGAATGGAAGTATACAAGTCTTTAATGTCAATAGTTTAAAAAACTGTGACTAGCATTAAATTTTAATTTGTTAATACTTTCTAGAAAAGTCCACGAATCCTTGCATACTTGTGGTTCTGACACAAGATATTTTTTTCAAAATACTATCTACTACCTTGGCACAGGGATATGTTATAGAACCCCTCCCATCTATCAATGGTCTCATGGGGGGGTTAAACACATCCTTGTGGATTTTGGGTATCCCAAACATAATTGGGATTTTTGGCCAAGGCAGAGATATAAAGTTGTATGTATCAATATCAATAGTGGCATCTATAAAGAGGTCATTAAAATAACCTCTGATCTGTTTGTAAGCAGTATTAACCTCACTCAGAGAAGCTTTAGAATATGCATCAGCATCTAACAAATAACGCATTCTCACTATATAGTCATGTTGGTCAAATACTACTAGTCCCCCACCCTTATTGGGTTTAACCACCCGTACATTAGCATTACTCAAAGATTGCAGTAATAAGTTTTTATTTTGATTCACGTTATTTGACCTTTTCAGTGAAAAAGTGTTCTGAGAGTTCAATAAGTGTCTAAGGTCTAATTTGCACACTTGTTCGAACAGTCCAATTCTTGACAGGGGTCTAAGTTTGACTTTTCGTAATTTACTTTAATACCTAATGAAGAATACATTTGAAGAACCATGTCTTTTTGCTTCTAGAACTAGATGCCTGGTTGGGACGGTTATGAGCCAGTCATCTAAATGTGGAAACACCCAGACTCCTTGCTGTCTCAAGTGAGTTGCTACTATTGCCATACATTTGGTGAACACTCTGGGGGCTGTAGTGAGACCAAATGGCAGTACTCTGAACTGGTAGTGACTGGCTCCATGACGGAAGTGCAAATGACTTCTGGATCACCTGTCTATCTTTATATAGTAGTACTAATCCTGAAGATTTATCGCGCATATCTAATCATCCTTTTCCAAAAATTGAAGGATGGATTGAGCCGTAACCATCCGGAACGTGCTCCACTGAACTGATTTGTTTAATCTGCCAAGATCCAAAGTTGGTCTCCAGTCCGCTGTCTTTTTTGGTACCAAAAAGATCCTTGGGAAAGTACCAGCTACTCTCTGGTCTGGTGAGACTGCCTGCTTGACTCATTTGTCTAGCAGATTTTATATCTGGATGGCTACTTGCTCATTTTGACTGGGTGTAACATCGGGCAGTTTTTAGCTTTGGAGTGATGGATGGGAAAAGGGAATATAGTATCCTCTGGCTATTATCCTCTGTACCCATTTGTCATTTATTTTCAGCCAGGCTCTCAGGTGCAGGGATTTTTTACCCCTGATTGCCTCCAGAGAAGAGCAATTGGGACTCCATTCAGGAATACTGGAAGGCTTTCCCAAAGAATGTATCTCTGGACTTTGATGATGCTGAGCACCTCTGCCATGTGGCCGGTGTCTTCCATCATTGTGCCCTCCTCTGCCCCTGGGGGAACTTTCACCACATGCTTAAGGAAAAGACCCTTGTGATTTTCTGAACCACATCTTTCCACTGCTCCTCTGACTTTTTTGAATATGGTCTCTGGGGAGTGTAAAAATGAACACCCATGGCAGAAAGGGTCTTCCTATCTTTCCTCACACCTGGAAATTGTATCTCTAACCTTTGGTCCAAATAGGGACGTGCTATCAAATGCAGCATTGATGAATGAAGATTTAGAGGGCTAAGCAAAGTCACTAAAGTGCATCCAGGCCTGCATCCTCATAGAGACACCTGAACCCGCAGCTCTATTCGCCCCTTCGGCTGCATGCAAAATGAGCCTCATGAAGGAGTTTGCAATAGAATAGACAGTGGCCAGCTGTGAGGTAACCAAATCCTGTACCTCTTCAGACATGGCTTCTGAGAGATCCTTGATCAGATCCCTCAACAGTTTGGTAAAATGAGAAAGATAATTCACAGACCTCAGAGTAAGGGCGCTGAAGAGAGCACACACTCCCCACATCTATCCATCACCCTGGAATCCTTATTAGGAGGATGGATAGTAGAACTTTCTTCCCCCAGTTCTTTTTCTGTGGCTGCCACCACAACCATGGCATCTACTGGAACACCTTTTGACCAAATTTTTTCATCTTCTGTTATTACTTTATTTGGTTTCAGGAGGGGGGGTTGGTTCAATAGAGTCTGGAGCCTCCCATGCTAGCTAAGAGATCAACTTGATGAGCTCATCGGTGGGCAGGGTCACCCAGGAGGTAGATGGTCAGGATCCAAAAGCCACCAGGTAAACTGACTCTTCCAATAAGGGTTTGCTGGGCTTCCAGTCACCTCTCTGTTTTAAAATCTCTAGGATGACCCTGAAGGAAACATCATCTGGAGGTGAACGGGGAATCTCTCACCTTATTTGAGGTCAGTATTCTCAGTGATGGACTCCTCAATGGAGTCTAGGTGTTTCCTCTTACACTTCCTCTTCCTAGGAACCTCCTCCATGGGGAATTTTGGGTCAGTAATGAAAGAGAAGAGGGAACCCTCATGGGTAGCCTGGGGCTTCTGGATCCACTGTTCCTGTGGGAGGTTTGGTCGAGACACTGGGTACGGGATCTGCAAGGTGGAAGACTGCAGATATAATAGGTTAGATACTGTCTGTGCTGCTGAGAAAGACATAGCTTTCTCCAAGGCCTCAAAAGCTGACTGACCTGAAAAATGGAGAATCCCTGATCCGAGAGGTTATGCCTACAGATCCGGGCACCCTCAATTCTAGAAGACAGAGCTCCTGAAGCCAAAGGTGGGCTAGGAAATTATGAAAATATTTTGCATTGTAGAAGGAAGGATAATTTTCAAAGTGGGATGTGTCATTAGTGTCTTTATATAATCCCAACGGGTGGGAAGTTTAACCTAATGAGAAATAATATTTATATAAATGGGCACTTTAATTGTCAGACTAGAAATGTGGTATATTTAGCTAAATGTTTAAAATGCCCTGCATTCTATATAGGGAAAACTTCTAGGAGATTGAGAGATATAATATATGAACATCTGAATGATACGAAGAATGCTAAAGGTACTAATGCTCTGTACAGACATATCAGTTTATATGCACAACATAGTTTTGAATTTTTAGTGATGCAGCAAGTTAATTTTGATGTACAGGGGAGGGTTGTTTCTGAACACTTGGAACTATGTGAACTCAAACGGCAATTACTTTTAAATGCCTCTACCTTTCCGGGGCTGAATGAAAGCACAAGTATTAGTTATAGTTTGAAAGGTTTTTAAAATGACACACACACACACACACACACACACACACACACACACACACACACACACACACATATATATATATATATATATTTCCCCCCCCCCTTTGTATTCATTGTATTTTTTATATGTTAATTATTGTTGGTGTGTATGTTTAAATACTTGTTAATGATTTTAAAGGGTATATTGTTTTTATGTAGAGACAATGAGTAAGGGAAGACTACATTTTGTAGTGCTTATTTCCTTTTTTGACGTGATAATGACTTTGAGAAGGCTATTGGACCATGACAACATCTGGTTTTAATTAATGTGTATATAAAAAGTGGGTGTTTCCTAATTTTGTTGGTTCTGAAAAAGTCCCTTTAGATGGTTCAGGATGAAAGCACTTAATTTATGGACAAATAAATGGTACACTTCGTTTCTCCAACCTTCGTCTGTTGTTTTTCCATGTTTTTTTGTTTTTAGGACTGATCCTAGCTGAGGCTCCAAGACATAGGGTTGACTCCGAAAACTTTGGAGATGACCCCACCATCTCAGACCCAACTGGGCTGCCACAACCCTGATAGCTCCCCAGCTCTGACTGGCCCAAGGAACTCAGAGCAGAGGTCTGAGCTGAGGAAGGAAAGGTCCTCGGGTCTGATGTAGACAATATTGGATGGGTTGTATCCAAAGGCTCTGAAACTTCCAAGGAAGTCAGAGGAGGAATCTGAAGAGGGGGAGAGGATGTTCAAAACTCCTGACCCTTAGGGGTAGGAGCTGAAGGAGGCCTTGCAAAGCCTTGTGCCCAGAGGATCTTCTTGACTATCCTCACCACATCATCTTCCATGAGGCTTATGGTTGAGTGAGTTGACAATGCTATTGATGACTTTGGTCTCTTCAGGAAAGGAGAAGGTACTCTGGATGGCACTGGATCGATGGAAGGAGAGTACAGAGTCCTAGTTAAAGACTGAATTGGTTTGAAAGGGCTCTTCATTGGATCTAACAAAAAACAATCCGACCTATCCTTCAGAGCAGACAGGCTCATATCTGAAGCTTTTGCATCCGATGGGGGAGACTTTGAAGTTTTCAGATCTGAGAAAGCCTTAGGTTCCAAAAATTTAGCTATTTTTGGAGAATGCGCAGATGGAAACTTTGGTACACAAGGTGGCCTTTTCCTTGCCTTGTCTGAAGTTCTAGAAGACATGGTGGAAGCTGGGCTTGACTGTTCAGACTTGGAAGAATCTCTCTTTTCATGCTTTTTGTCGGAGCCAGAAATGGCCTCCCCAAAGGAGGAAGGCAACATGCCCTTTAGAATGAGTTTATAATGGAGTTCAATGAGGGCCCGGTGGTTGAATGCTTTGCAAATGTCACACTTCTCCTGTAAATGGAGTAGGCCCAGACAATAAAAACACAGCTCATGTGAGTCACTTAAGGGAATCTTGTGACTGCATTTGCAGTGCTTTTTAAAGCCAGCCAGCTTATCCATTTCCTCTACCATATTGAAAAGTATACTAGCAGGAAGAAAAAGAAAGAACAATGTTTAAGTATAGGGGGAAAAAGGACTACTAATGATAGTAGTAAAGATGTACCGTAGTACAGGGAAAAGGAGAGGCAATCACAAAAAAAGGGGTAGGTAGCACAGGACTACTAAAGATAGTAGTCAAGAAGTACCTCAGTACAAGTCAGAAAGAAAAAATTAGCTAGTAAGGATAAGAGAGAAATTTAAACAGATAACTTAAGTTTAGCTAAGTCTGACAGAAAAGGTTGGTAAAAATAGCTAAATATTTACTTAACTGCCCGAGAGCCAATAGAAGGACCACATCTTTGCGAAGCAGCAAACAAGATCTGAGGTGACTGAGAGAGAGGCCTTATAGGGTAGAATGCTTGAGAGCTTTTTGGTTGCCAAAAGCTATTGCAACAGCTGAGTCAGATCCCAGGGTTTGGATCCAAACCCATACGTGAGGAGAAAATGAAAACTGACATCAGATATGAAAGTTAGCTACTTACCATAATGTTAGATCTGTGTTGTCTTCTTCCATCTGGCTCAGCAGATAGGTTATCAGATCCAACATAATGTGCCTTGAAGATTTTAAATGAAATATTAACTTTCACTGAAGAGAAAATAGCCAAAACAGAGTAGACATTCTTCACTTTAAATATAATCAAGCACAAGATCAATTAATTGTTTAAATAAAGTAACTGTAGGAATGGGGTTTGTTTCATTGTCCTTTTCACTCCTGTACAGGCTATGGGCTCATTTCAGCTTCTCGCAACACAGTTTATTTGTAACAGAAAAAATATAGCTTGTGTGTCAACCCCCTCTCCCAAAAAAAAAAACCTCAGGGATTGATTCAGAATGGTTACCATGAGGTGCACACAAGGTGTACACTTCAATGAATCCATTTCCTAATCAGAGACAGGCCTACCACAGTGTTTTAGCATGAAGATGTGCAGTATCATGGTGGCTGTCTCCACAGCTGTGATAAATGCTAATGAGCTATTCTACGGGAAAGACATATGCTAATTATCCATGTACTCTCTTTCCGGAAATGTCTGTGATAAGGCATTTATGCAGTAGAGCAACTCAAGGAATTGGTATGCTGCGTAAATTAACATAGTCTCTCATGGCAGGCCGTGTTAATGAACACAGCCAAAAGCTCATGTTCACCGATCACATTACAGATAAGTGCCATGGAGTTTAGCAAATATGTAGTGTTGGTGATGTGAGTGTATTCCTGCCTGGGAGGTCATAGCAGACAGGTTAATTAGTATGTGTGTGTATGTTTGTAGGTGTGTGTGTGTGTGTGTGTGTGTGTGTGTGTGTGTGGGTGGCTGGGTGGGTGTATGTGTGAGTGTGTCTGCAAGTGTGATTAGGTAGGGGATGTGTGTGATATGCGCCTACCTGTCTGATCACAGTAACAGAGGTTAATTAGGGGACATGTAAGGTGGGTAGGTGTGTGTGTGTGTGTGTGTGTGTGTGTGTAGTGTGTGTGCACGCACGCATGCATGTGCACATTGGGGGGATAAGGAGGGGTGCCTGTGCCAATGTGATGCGTGGGAACCGCTGGTGATTACTGCAACAAAGTATTGCTAGAATACATCAAAGTATACCTCAAAGGGAAACAGGAAGAACCATGCTATCCAGCTCTGAAGCACAGATCAAGCAGTATTTTTAAATGGACTGTTTCAGAAGCTGAAAACAGCACAGAACCCAGCTAAAGACAGATTTCAAAACTATTATTTTTTGTTAACAACCTGTGTGTAGCATCCAAATATGACTGACATGACCTCTGACAAAGATTATGAAAGATTGTACGAGTTGTTTAACACACCATTACTGCTTTAAAATCAAAGTCAAAGTAAACTTTATTGTCATTCAGAAATCACACAAGTACAAAAACTGAACAAAATTCTGTGTCTCTATGCCTTTACTACAATTGTCTATTAATGATGACATAGCCTCAGTGTTAATCTTAAAAAGTGGCAATCAGCATATATAACTTCCATTCTTAATCTGACAGGGTTAAAAAAACAATAGAGCTCTATATTCTAGTTTCTTTAGCAGACACAGGAAAAAGACAAGTTCAAAAGCATTGATGCTTTGGTGTTATATCTTGAGACGTCTTGGCTCAAAATTAGGGAATAAAATAACCATATTCCTAAAGACTGTAGGCAAGTGTAAGAATGGAGTTTGTTTCAATGTCCTTTTAATTCCTGCAAAGGCTGTGGGCTCATTTCAGCTGCTCAACACAGTGTATTCATAACATAAAAATACAGCTCCCAAGGCACAGCCCCAACCCCCAAAAATCAGGAGCTCATTCAGAAGGGTTACCTGATATAAGGCATCCAACATTACTTGCACCTTAGACAAATTACTGCATCAAACAAGCATGTCACAGTCTAGCACCTATGGGGGGGGGGTCTCAAAATTGTATCCATGAGTTGCTGGAATGTGGCTAATGCCCCATGTAAACCAAATGGCATGACCTTATACTAGAAAAGTTTATCTGGACTGTAAAGTTAAGGGAACCTGCCAATACTCCTTTTGTAAGATCAAATCTAGTTAAATACTAGCCTTTCCTGTGCCTTCCATCAATTAATTTACACTTGTCATTGCATAAGCATCAAATTATGATATGCTCTTTAGCTGCTAAAAATCACTGCAGAATCTTACATTACTATCTGTTTGAGTACTAGCATAAACGCATTACTCCAGGTGTTCTTTGGTCTTCCTAAGTTGTAATATTGTCTATATCTCCAGACTCATTGCTCCTCTCTGGATTCTATATGGCTTCAGCCTAACATTTTCCCCAAATGTCATATTAGTTTAGTCCTGCCTGGCAAAACACAGACCACATCTTTATTTTGCTTAAGAAATTCTTGAACCTCCTTCCTCTGAAAGACTGGCAATGCTTTGTCTATGTGCACTTCAAGTTCAGACCTCCACTGGCACTTCAGGTTCTGAAATTTCAGCCTCCATTTTGTCCACAGCTAATATTGTCAGCTCACAGCAAGAGGTTCTGCAGTTCAATTCCTGTCTGGGATGCCTTCTGTGCAGAGTCTGTATGTCCTCCATGTGGTTGCGTGGGTTTCCTCTAGGTGCTCTATTTTCCTCCCATATTCCAGACATGCAGTAGGATTGGACCTTCTAAATTGGCTGTAGATACGAATATGTGTGAGTGAGTGGTAAAGATGAACTGTAGTGGCAGGGCTGGCCACTTGGCAGTGTAAACCTTGGCTCGAGATGATAGTCACTGTTGAGCTGACACCCCGACCCCAAGTGCAAAATTGGGAAAAAGGGTTGAGGATGGATGGATGGATTTGTCCTCAGCCATACTGGCTAGAAAAACTTCTTGTTCCTTCCATGGTTTTAAAACATTAATGGGATACATTTGCTTAGGTTTACATTTCTCCAGCTGTTTTATCCTATAATTTATATTACTAATTTTCTTAGCACGACATTTGTCTCTTGCCTCCTAATCAAGAATTTATTCTTAGTCACAGGAGCAAAGACTAATACTTTGCCCCTTGCTGAAAATTGCTGTGTATGTGTATGAAACATAGGCAATAACAGTCTTAAAAGCTGGTAGTCCTTTCTTCCTGGGTATCTTCGGCTATATCCAGAATTCCTATGGACTGTCTCCCATATACAAGTTCAAATGGACTAAAGTCAGTAGAGGACTAGGGAGCTTCTGTAAAACCAAGCATAAGATAAGTAAAGGGGAGTCACAGCTTTTTCCATCCTGATCCATAATATTTCTTAACACACTGATTTCAAAGTTTTATAAAACCATTCCACTATCCCATCTATCAGGCATGGTAGACAGAAGTGCAGATCTGTTTGAATTTAAAAACTGTCACATTTACTTTGTGCTTTGACAACAAAATATGGTGCTTGGTTGGTTAAAATTGTTTTTGGTATGCCGGCCCTAGACAGCATCTGCACTTTTGCATTAGTAATAACATTATCAGTTACTTTCCACATAGGAATAACCTCTAGAAAATGGCATAATCCATTAACTAGGTGCCTGGAAATGGGTCAGGACCTGAGACTTCATGTTGACTTTGTTTGCATTAAGCACTTAAGATCTTAAAGTTACTGTTCATTATTTTCTATTTAAATTACAGATGTTGCTTTGCTTTTGGTGAAACCAGCCTTTTTTTACTTCAAGTTTTAAAAATTAAACCTGTGTTTAGAATTAAGATTTCTGTGCCAGCCAGTTTAATTTTCCACACTGAAACCGAAGCTTAGTGTGTCACTGCCAAGTGAACAGGCTTCTCCAACGTAAACATTCTTTTTATCTGGTGCTCAAAAGTATTCGTTGTTGTGTTAAGTACTATACTGGAGCACACTGCAATTATTAGAAATTGAGCAAACTTATTTTCACTTGCTGTTTAGAAATTCATAGTGCAGTCAGAGAGGGTGAGAGAAAAAGATTGTCTGTGTGTGTGTGCGTGTGTGTGTGTGTGTGTGTGTGTGTGTGTGTGTGTGTGTGTGTGTGTGTGTGTGTGTGTGTGTGTGTGTGTGTGTGTGTGTGTGTGTGTGTGTGTGTGTGTGTGTGTGTGTGTGTGTGTGTGTGTGTGTGTGTGTGTGTGTGTGTGTGTGTGTGTGTGTGTGTGTGTGTGAGAGAGAGAGAGAGACTAAGAGAGGGCATACCTGCTTCTCCTCACTGTGCTGTTTTACCTACAATTCTTTTCAACCATGACCTGAGTGCCTCAGCACATTTTTTACAATATATTTAAAAAGAAGTTGTATACTCACCATAACATTCCATCTATGTTGTCCACTTCAGTCCTCATCAAAACCTGTGGGTCTCTGTTCTGAGCTCAGAACCGACTCGGCTATCAGCAAGCTAAGGACTCCAAGCCAGAGCTCCTCCCACCTCCTCATACTGCCTAGCTCCTCTCGGATACCTCAGACTGTTTGCTGCCAGTATTCTCAGAAGTGTGTACTCACCATAACACTCCATCTGTGTTGTCCACTTCAGTCTCCATCAAAACCTGTGGGTCTCTGTTCCGAGCTCAGAATCGATTTGGCCATCAGCAAGGTAAGGACTTCAAGCTAGAGCTCCTCCCACCCTACTCATACTGCTTAGCTCCTCTCGGATACCTCAGACTGAGTTTACTGACAGTATTCTCAGAAGAAAGAAATACATACTTAAACAATAAAGCTTAAAAGAATGCTCAGGAGCTCAAAACATGAACAAAGATTCACAGAATTATCCATCAGATCCATCAGAGATAAGGAAGGGGGAAGAAGGGAGGAAAGGTTGATAAAGACTGAAGCAGACAACACAGATGGAATGTTATGGTGAGTACATAACTTCTTTATCTGATATTGTCTGTTCAGTCTTCATCAAAACCTATGGGACAGAGTCCCCAGCTACATGAATCTGGGTGGCCCCATGGAAGGATATTCTGAACCACTGCAGACCCAAAAGCAACCCTATTTCTGGATATGATATCAAGTTTGTAATGAAAATAAAGGTATGAGAATTAGTCCATGAAGCAGCTGCACAAATATTTTCAAAGAAACTCTGGACCAGAAATCCTAGGACATGGATATGGATCTTGTGGAATGAGCTCTGACTGGCCTACATAAAGGAACATTGTTCAACAAATGTAAATGAGTAATACAATCCCTTAACCATTGAGCAGTAGTAGCTTTAACAACAGCTTGTCACGTTTTCAGATTCAAAAAAAGGGAAAACAATTGATCAAATTTCCTGAATGCTTTTGCCCTATCCAGGTAGGAGTGCAACTGTCCTTGAATGTCTAACAGGTGCAACATACATTCACCCTTATTTTGGAAATTTGGATAAAAACACAGGGAGATTTATGGATTGATTAATGGTGTTCATTGATGCAAACTTTGATAAGAAAGAAGGATTAGTTTGTAAAGTAACTCTGTCTTTATGAAAAATAAGATAGAGAGGTTTGGAAGACAATGCTTGAAGATCCAAAACCCTCTTGGTCGAAGTAAATGCTACCAACAAGACTGTTTTCCAGGCCAAGAATTTCAAATCTGCCTTAGCAGTAGGTTCAAAGAGAGGTATGGTCAGAGCTTGAAGAACCAATGTAAGATTCCACGGAGGAGTAGGATCTTTGATAGGTGGTCAAAGAAGGAAAGTACCCATGAGAAAGGCTTTGCAAAGTCTAGAAGAAGTTAAAGATATAGCATTCTCCCCAGTGTGGAAATTAGAAATGGCTGCTAATTGAACTTTAACAGTAGAGAAGCTGGCTCCCGAATGAAAAACACCAGCTAGGAAGTCCAAGACTGCGGAAATGGGATCTATAAGTGGATCGATGTGATTTTGTAAATTTTCCTGGTAGAAGACTTATGGGAGGAAATGATAATCTTTTGAACTAGGGAAGATAGCCTGGATTGTCTAGCCATCATTGGAATTGCAGAAACCATATGGTTAGTTTCAAGTTGTGAAGATCCAGATAAATTTGCCCTGAAGGGTGAGACAGAAGATCTGGACATGAATCCAGGGTCCATGGAGGGCAAATTAAGTGAGACCACAGGAAGGTGAACCAAACTTGTCGAGGCCAAAAGGGGGCAATGAGAATCACTTTGGTCTTCAACATGCATACATTCTGAAGAAAGAGGAAAAAGGGAATGCATAAAGACTAGGAGGCCAGGAATGGACTACAGCATCTTTTCATGACTGCCCCTGTGGAGGGATCAGGGCAAAGTACCTGCTGCACTTGTTGTTGAAGCGAGAGGCAAAGAGATTGCATCAGGGTTGACCCCATCTGAGGAAAATCCTGTTTCCACTGACTGATTTAGAGACCACTCGTGAGGCATCAAAAGAACTCTGCTGAACCTGTCTGCTAATATGTTGTGCTCTCCTGGAATGTGCATTGCAACTAGAATGAGGTTGGTAGAGAGAGCTCATTGTCACACTCTCATCACTTCTCGACAAAGGGTGTAGGACTTGGTTCCACCTTGTTTATTAAGGTACAACGTAACAGACATAGTGTCGGTCTGAATCACAGTTGTCCCTAGAGAAAGAAGGGAGTGAATGGCTTGTAACACTAAAAGCACAGCCTTCATCTCTAGGACACTGATATGCAGATTGGTTTCCTGGGGAGACTACATGCCTTGAACTGTCCTTCCCAGGCAATACACCCCCCCCCCCCACCCCAGCTGGGAGGTGTCCATGGTCAACGTGGTGACAGGGGTATGAAGAATGAAAGGTCGACCCTGAGACACTTCTGGGTGGTGAAGCCACCACAAACTGCACACTCAAAATAGTCTTATAGGATGATTGAGGGGATGATGCAGAAGGGACCATTGGACTGGCAATGTCCACTGTCGGACTGTCATATGTAAACAAGCTGTCGATAGCAAAGTTATTGTTGTAGCCATAGAACCCAGAGCCCCGAGGACAAGATTTGCTGGAGGAACTGGCACCGCTAACATCTGTCTGATATGTGTCCATAATGATAGAATCCTGTCTGGTGGAAGATAGGCCAGGGTTTTGTTTGTAACCAAGCGGGCTCCTATAAAATCTATCACCTGCAAAGGGTGTAACTGTGACTTGTGAAGGTGTCTAGTGATCCCTAAAGTTGGGGCCAGCTGCAAAAGAAAATCCCTGGCCTGAACCAACAACAAGTAGATGCCTGGATGGTCCGACTAGCAGCCAGTCATCCAGGTAAGGAAACACATGGAATCCTTGCAGTCTGACGTGAGCTGCAACTACTATCATGCTAAGGCCTTCGACACCATCCCCCACTCTGGAATCATCGATAAACTTACTAAGCTGGGCATAAATCCCTATGTCACTCGATGGGTTGCCAACTGGCTTACCGACAGAACCCAGACTGTAAAAGTAGCCGACTCCAAATCCAGCTCCAGACAAGTGACAAGTGGAGCACCTCAGGGTTCAGTCCTGGGACCACTTTTGTTTGGCATCTACTTCTCTGAAGTACAGGCCAACACTAAGGGACTCTGGCTAACAAAGTTTGCAGATGACTACAAACTGGGAGCCATTATTGAATCCCCAAATGATGTGGATATTCTACAAAAGGGCCTTACAGAAACAGATGCCTGGTGCCAGAGCCATGGGCTGAAGCTTAATGTCAAGAAATGTATGGTCATCCCCTTTGGAAAAAACATGTACCCATGAACTACCACATAGGTGGCAGGACACTAAACATCGAAAGTGTGATGAGAGACTTAGGGATACAAGTGGACAGTGGTCTCACTTTCGATAACCACATTGCCACAACAGTCAGGAAATCCTTCTATGTGGCACACCTCATCACTAAGGGCTTTTCATCCAGAAAAAAGGAGGTCATTGTCCCACTGTACTCATCCCTCATTAGACCCATTATAGAGTATAATGCCCCATTTGGTATTACCTCACAAGACATCTGCAACAGCTGGAAAGGCCACAGAAATACCTCCCTAAAAGAATCACAGGCCTAAAGCAGATGCCATATGCTGACCATCTAAAAAAACTCCAGCTATACTCTGTGGCATATCGTCTACTCAGAGGCGATCTCTGCTTAACATACAAGGCCATGTCAAACCCTGAGCTGTTGGACATGCTCCACTTAAAGAAATCCCAATCCCTCAGAGCCACACGCTCCAGGGATCTAAACCTTATCATCACAATGAACAAAACATGCTGGAGGGATAGGTTCCTGACCCAGAGACTCCCCATACTCTGGAATAGACTGCCCATACATGTCAAGCAGAGCACCTCATTGGCCCTCTTCAAAAGGAACCTTGATGATTGGATGGGAGATAGGAAATTCACCCCGGGGATCCTGTCAGTCGCCCTGCTAGACAGGGGCCCAGAGAAGTGAATATTGTGGGAAAAAATTTCCAGGGAATTGTTATGGCTAGGCTTGCATAGGCCTTAGGGCCGATAGCCTAGTACCAACCTATGAACCTATGGTGAACACACTGAGGGCTGTGGTGAGATCAAATGGAAGCAAATGAAATGGTAATGACTGACTCCCTGCTGGAAATGAAGGTAACTTCTGGAGCGTCTGTTCATTTTGATATGATAGTATGCATCCTTCAGGTCTATTGAGCACATCCAGTCATCCTTCTGTAGAAAGGGACGGATGGACTGAACCATCACCATCCTGAACTTTGTGTGTTTCAGCAATCTGTTCAAGTAAATTAGGTCCAGTATGGGCCTAAAAACCCATTTTCTTTGGAACTAAAAAGAATTGAGAGTAAATCTCTGATTTGCGCTGGTCAAAGTTGACCTCCTGGATGACTCTTTTTTGAAGCAACTTTGCAATTTCCAAAGTTGCCACCTCCCTCTGATTGGATGGAATATTGTGGACGTGTTGTTTTGGCTTGGGGAGATTTAAAAAGGGAATGGAATAACCTCTGGATATGACACCTTACACCCAAGGAGCATCATCCCCTGACTGCCTCCAGAGAAGGACGGTCTGGAAAACAACTCAGGGATTGCAAAAAATTTCTCCAAATGAGAATCCCGCGACCCCTGATTCAGTGGACCTCATCTACCTCCAGGGTGGCATATACCACTTGACTTATTCCCTCCTCTGCCTCTAGGGGAATAATCTCCCTGAACATTCTGGAAAGGACCCTGGGATTTTCTGAATCACAACTTCTTTCCTCACACTGACTCCTGGAGAAGGACCTTTGCAGGGTAGAGAAGCGGATTTTAATGGCAGACAAGGTCTTTCCATCTTTCTCACTGCGGGAGAGTGTGTCACAAACAGTCAGTCCAAAGAGGGAGGAACTGTCAAATTGACAAATGATGCCTTAAAGGGTTCCGAAAAATCACACAGCCACATCCAGGCATGGCGCTGAATGGCAATGCCAGAACCAGCTGCCCTACAGGTGCCCTCAACTGTGTGAGAAATCAGCCTCATGGACAAGTTGGAAACGGACTGCAGAGTGGCCACACAGGAGGTAAAGGAAGTCTGTTCCTCCCCCGTCATGGACTTGGGGCCGGAGCTAGAGAGTTCCTTAAGTAAGTAACTCTGTAGCCTCATAAAGTGGGAAAGGTAGTTCAATGCTCTGAGGGCAAAGATTGAAGAAGCATGGACACTTTTTCCAAATCTGTCCATAGTACCAGACTCCCTATTAGGGGGATGGACAGTAGATCTTTCCTGGGAAAGCTCTTTCTTGGTGGATGCCGCCACCACCATGGCATCTACTGGAAAGCCCTTCGTCTGGTGAGGTCTATCCTTGGGGGCACTAAGAATCTTATCAGCTATTTTAGGAATAAAGTTCTGCAGTGTCTGGTTCCTTCCAAGACCTTTCAAACACCAGGTCCACAAGGGGGTCTGTGGGAGGATGGGACACCCAGGATGTAGATGGACCAGTTCAGAAGGCCTCCAGGAACACTGACTCATCTGTGGTGGGGTTTGGGGCTGACCATCCACCTTTCTAGTGAAGAATTTCTAAAATGTTTCCAAAGGAGATGTCGGTTGGAGATCTAGGGTACCCCTCCCCTTCATCCAAGTCAGTGTCTGTCTTATGAGATTCCTCTGGGGAAGCTAGGTGCCTCCTTCTGCACCTTTTCTTTTGGTGAATCTCCTCAGTGGGGTACTCTGGGGAGGTGTTGGAAGAAGTCTGGGCTTTTCCAAGTGGAAGAGTATGGAGACTCTGAGGAAATGACTGACCCGGTAGCAGAAGAAAGGTTTCTGATGCAGAGATCAGGAGGGGAAGGGGTGGATCCGAATCTGTAGGAGCCAGAGGTCTCCTAGGAATGGAGAGGATCCCCTTTACCACCTCAAAGGCAGAAGGACTACCAGAGTCTCGAGGAAGCCTCCCCTGTCCCAAGGGCTCAGGAGCCAACTGTTTCCAGTCACCACCACCCTCCACTCTGATGGGGGAGTTGGCGCCGAGCTGTCAAATCCCGAGGCACTGAGGGGGAAGCAACAACTTTGAGAGCTTTGGAGTAGAAGAAATCTCCCCATACTCGATGTTGAGGCTTCGGCTGCTAGATGTCCTTAGCCCTGATGCGGTCGGAACTGAGGGAGTCAAGGAAGCAGTCAGGCTCGAAGAGGTAAGGACTACTGCACCTAACAGACTGGCTCCAGGGACAGACGGATCCGGGAGCTCTGAAATGGCAGTTAAGATTGGAGAAAGAGAAACAATCCTATAGGCAGCAGTTCTGCTCACAGATCCCATGGAGAATAAAGATGGGATGACCCCCAACTGGATCTGTCCTCATCAGTCTGTTTACCTCGTTCTCTGACAGGTCTGACAGGACCTGATGAATGAGGATACAAAGGAGGATCTGGAGTGAAGCCTGAGGGAAGCAACCCATGAAGACATACTGAGTGCCACAAGCTCCAGCCCCAAAGGGGGAGCTGAGGCATGGGGTGGGAAAGAAGAAGCCAATATTGAAGCCAGGGAACTCTGCTCCGAAGGTCTCAGGACCTTTTTTGGAGGCTCAGACTCAACAGATATGCAATAATCCAGAGAACATTTGTTATGATGTACACTTGTATGAAGCTTCCCCTATCTTCTACTACACACCATTAACCTCGTGTCCCCCCACTTCACAAAGGACTCTATCTAACATCCACGCTGACACATCCACCAGTAACTACTATATCTTAACTCTTATCTACCTGGAAACACCCCTTCCGGTCTGTACCTGACTACCCTATCCCTGCTCCCCCCCCCTCCTGAACTTCCTCCTGGAAGCTTTAAAGTCCCTCCTAACCTCTGGGCGCTATTTTTAAACTTGTCCTCCTTTCGGCTGCTGTGTGTCCTTGGCTGAGTGCCAGCACCTACAGTAAGTTAACTATTTTTGTTTTTTTGCTGTAATTACTGCTTATGTTTGGTGTTTAGCTATTGTTTGACTGTAGTGGTACAAGGATTAGCTTACTCCCTGCAATTGCGTTTTCTTAAAATATCTAGGTATACGCTATCAGGTTTGCACTTGGTTTAATTGCTCTAAAAAGTTAACTATTGGGTGTATGTCTCCATACTTTTTATCTCAAGCTGTGTCTATCGACTCTACAAGTTTAAATGCTTATGAACAGCAATAACTTAACGTTTGTGAACTAACTGCCATTGTAATGCAAACTGCCGCTACAGTGTTACATATTACTTAGATATACTCTATTTGTTATGTGACCTTAACATAACTAACTACCTATAGTAGTTGTGAATAATGCAACGTAAAGTTCAGAGACTTGGTTCTGCTTATATGCACAAATGCTTAACATCTGTGCTGTTCTGACCCATTTATATAATCCTGCCATGGAACTAACCCCTAATTCCACATAAATTCTAATGTTTTTATGCATTGTTACTGTCTTAATTAAATTTCACTCCTGCTGCTTTTAGTATATATTTTAAAGATCTCGGCACTGCTCTGCCCTTTTAAAGAACCTTTATGTACAACGGAGCGTCCGTATAATGCTTTTAGCTTCTTAAAGGTTTTGGAATCATTTTGCTGCTTTTTTTTTTTTTTTTAACAGCTATAATTATTGGGATTTTTAACCACCATTTAGTAGAACACACGTGTAAAACGGAGAGTCCATACATGCTTCAAACTTGGCCTTAATCCAGTCTGCAAACGGCAACCCAAATTTGTAGCATATACAAGCAGTGCCCTCCATTGTGGAAATGCTCACTCTAAGGGTTGTCTAGACCACTTAAGGCGGCAACCTATAATTGTATAATTTACAGGTAGTGCTCTCTACTGTGGAAGTGCTCACTCTAAGGGTGGCCTACACCACTTAAGGCTAGCAAATTGATTTTTTTCTGTGTAGCCTAAACACATGTACTGTTCTACTCAACATAATTGTTCATGTCTGACTCCAACTATTACTTTATGTGATTTATTTTAATTTAATGTACTACTAATATCTGTTTATCCTTACTGCTCTATGTATATAGTGTTATTTACTGCGTTAATATAACTTATTTTCTCATTTTTTCTTCTGTTCTTCAGCTTTCACCCGGACTAACCCTTGTGTTTTCGCCTGGGTGGAATTCTACACCTATTTTTCTTCTGCTTTCTCAGCCAACTGCTCTAAGAAATTTTATCACACCCTGCTACCTCCTGCAAGCTTCTAATAGAAGAATTCAAGGAAGTATGTTTATTTGCTGCCTAGCCTTGAAATAAAATACCCAGTAAGCACTGCTAGGTGTTCTGTTTGCTCCCAGCCAAGATAGCCAGCAGCTAACCCCTTTTTTCCCCTATATACATCCCCCCCCTTACCTAGACCCCTGACTTCTTTTGCTCTCATCTCCCCTCAGCCTAGCTTAGTCCTGGGTGAGCCCTGGTGTATTTCAGTGCAATTCTGCTTTTGTCCACTAGATGTCATCCTTTCCCCACCAATATCTACTTCTCCAATATCTACTTCTATTTCACTTACCCTAACATTCTCTTTAAATTCTAATCTTTTCTTTTTCTCTCTCTCTTCTTTATTTCAGTCCATTCCTATCCACTATTCCTAGGCCACCTCCACTTACCTTTGTGCTATTCAACATTCACTGACAGTTTTTCCATCTGACCACTTTGTTCTTCCTGCTCCGTTCGCCCTACGGGCTCACTCCGCTCCCCTACCCTGCCCCCAATTTCCATCCGCCCCCAGTACCTCTAACCTTATACCCTCTTAACCACACCCCCTTTACCAACGACCACTCATTGAATCACTCCTAGCCACACCCCATATCTATATCTCTACTCCCCTTAATTATAAATCCCCTCCCTTCCCACCTACTCTATCTTCCAAAGCAAACCCCTACTCCTCTCCTTCTCCCTACATACATACTATACTTTCTTCTACCATGCCTTACCAATACCAATGTTTTCTATCACTCTTACTCCTGACCACTCTTACCACAACTTACCTCTTAACCTCCTATGAACAACCACTCTTATCTCCTCTTATCATCCCTTCCAAACAAACTCTAACACCTTTTCCTGCTTTATCTACAACCTTCCTTAATGCCATCTTCAAGCCTAGTTTCTTTCAAGCTAAATATCATAGACTATATCATATTAAATACTCCATCTTAAGCAATAAAAAATTACTTTACCACTATTGTAAACCTCCCCAATATTACAATTTCATATTACTCCACTCATTAAAAGATGGAGACATCCACCCCAACCCAGGCCCAAGTCCTACCCCATCCCCCATTAACTACAATCTATACCATACGATCCTTTTACCATCTACCAAACCCTCCAAATCACTCTCAATAGCCCATATCAACATATGTAGTATATGAAACAAAATACCACAAGTTCATGCCCTTCTGGATGTTCAGCAATTCGATATCCTCTGTTTAACAGAAACATGGCTTAAACCCACAATAAAAGACATGGAAATCATCCCCCCAGGCTATAGCATCTTTCGACAAGACCGTTTAAATAAAAAAGGTGGAGGGGTTGCAATTATCTATAAAACAGGACTACAAATCAGCAAAATGATTTATAACCTACCTTTTGCTAACAACATAGAAATAATTATTTCTAAACTGCAGCTTAACTCCCATAAATCAGTTTACATCATCTGCACCTACCTTCCCCCAGGTAAAAATCTAACTATATTAGAAGACCTCCTAAACTGACTTTCTTCTAATCTCCCTCAAGAAACAATTCTGCTAGGAGACTTTAATATTGATTGGAATTTATGTAACAACACCAATCCTTCTTCCCTTATCAAACTGCATGACTTCTCACAAGCTATAAACTCTCCAACTAGAACAAATAAACTTAATAATAAAGAAACCATCTTAGACTGGATATTAACAAATTGTCCACAACAAAACTATACAACAGGAACCCTCCCGGATGACCTTAGTGACCACTCTCTCATATATATTATCAGACATAAAACAAGCTTAAATATCCCCTCTTCAGTCAGAACCATCTGTAACAAAAAACACCTTGACCATGAACTGTTTCTAACCGAACTTAAACAATGTAACTGGTTTCCCCTTAAGTCTATCCCTATAGATGAAGGAGTTAACTACTTTAATACTACCTTCCTAGCAATCCTAGACCAACACGCCCCAATGCGGTCAATAAGAATGAAAAATAAACCAGCTCCATGGCTCTCAAATCACACTAGGAAACTAATCCTCAGTAGAAACAAATCTTGGGCTAAATGGCGGTCCACAAAGGACATAACTGATCACCAAACCTTTAAACAACAAAGAAATATAACAAAAAAAGTCATCCTACAAGACAAAAAGAACTTTTATATACAACTACAACAATCATCTCTTCAACAACTACAAAAATTCTGGTGTACTATTAACACACTAAAATCCCCAGGCAGAGTTGAATCACCTAATCCACTAGGCTGCAACCCTGACTGTCCAATGCAAACAGCTAATGCCTTTAATTCTTTCTTCACTACTACTATACTAAATCTAGCAAATCAGCAAAACCCAGATACCTCTAATTTGCCCAGTCCAAGCTCTACTCCTCCCCTTTTCACTTTGAACGTATACCCACCTCCTATATCTCTTCTCTACTTCAAAAACTAAAACCTAATACCCCCTCAGCTTACAAACTACCAGCCGAATACCTCAAAATAGGAGCCAAAGCCATTGCCTACCCAATCTCCATATTGATCAATAGAACCTTAAAAGAAGGTTTAATCCCATCAATCTGGAAAATCTCATACATTATTCCTCTTCACAAAGGTGGCGACTCTACTGAGTTCTCTAACTTTCGTCCCATTGCTCTACTCTCCCCACTTGCTAAAATCATGGAGAAATGTATCCATAAACAACTTATAACCCATCTACTCTGCCATCAGCTCCTAGCTGTCAACACGGTTTTCGCCCATTTCATAGTACCACCACCGCCTTACTATCCTTTACCAACTGTATCAACAAAAATCGTAACAATAATACTCTAGCCTCTGATTTCTTTGTAGACCTATCTAAAGCCTTCGACATGGTTAATCATCAACTTCTCCTCCACCTACTGAAGTCCCTCTCCTTCGACTATCCTGCCATGAACTGGTTCACAGCCTATCTGGATAACCAAAAACAAGCAGTTCTCTGGCAAAACCATCTTTCCGACCTTCGTCCTACCTCTCTAGGTGTCCCACAAGGCTCTATTTTAGGTCCACTACTGTTTTCCATTTTCATAAATGACCTTCATCTCTCTATTCCACAGACTACCTGTATTCAATATGCTGATGACTCTACTATCATTTGTTCTGCCTCATCCCAAAATGATCTTCATTCTCTCGCACAAAAAGCCTTCTCTACTATTGAACAATGGTTCTCCAACCACTGTCTTCTCCTTAACCCCCAAAAAAACAAATTACTGCTCTTTACTCCCTCTCATCTATCGCCCCCTCTTCATTTCACACTTACATCTAACAATGGTACCGTTATCTCTCCTGACCCCAACACCAAACTCCTTGGAATTACTATTGACAATCAGCTAAAGTTTGACACTCACATAAATTCCACAATTAAATCTACTAACAAAAAACGTTGATACCTTTATCGCATCAAACCTTTCCTGACATCAGTAGCCAGAGCCACAATAGCTAGAACCCACTTAATCTCTACCCTGTTATATGCTTCCCCCATATATACCAATCTTTCTAAAAATAATCTTAACAAACTTACTAGATCATACAATAATATTGCTAGATTTACTACCAACTCTCCTTACAGGACCCACCACTGTCTGAATCTAAAACAGCTAGGGTGGCTTGAATTACCGCACCTACTACAATTTAACCAACTTATAATCGCCTACAAAGCCCTACACCAACCCGATAACACCCCAATTCTCTCTACCCTTATAAGACCATATAATAACTTGAAGAATCTTCGCTCTGCCAACAAAATGTTGATACACACTTCCTTCTCTAATAACTTAGCAGGTGATTCTTTATTCTCGAACTCAGTTGGTAAAATATGGAATCAATTACCAAATGACCTCACTACCCTTACCTCTCTCTCACTATTTAAAACTAACCTAAAACTTTTTTTCTCCAATCACTGGTTATGCTCTTGTACCAACCCTTACTAACCATTTTTTTCTCTATCTGTCAACCACAAAATATTATTCTCAACCATAATCTCTACGTCTAACCATTCCTTAAACTAACCCTCCTCCTTATTCATAGCACTCTCTCTCCTGAGTACTACTTCTTATCTTTAACTCTTCTAGCCATTTTTTTTCTCAGTCTTATTCTAATTTTTGTTAACTGGAGAGGTATTATTCTATATTAATGCCATTGCCAAAATTTTTTGCTTTAGATGTTTCAAAATGTTGTTTTAAAATGTTTAATCTATAAATGTTAAATCTAAATGTTATTTTATGTTTTTGTATGTTTTATGATGCTGTGTAACGGGAGCTTTTCTCCCCAGGCCTCCACTGAAAATTGACATGTATCCAGTTGGGACTAGCCCAGTCAACAAATGTAAAATAAAATAAATAAAAAAAAATGATCCCTGGCCTCTTTAGACTTTTTGTGGGGGTTGAGCCCCTGAGACAAAAGCAACAGGATGAGGAATAAGACCTCTGAGAACTAGCTTATTTCTTCTATCTGCAAGGGCCCAGGGAAAAAGGCCTTACAGATAGAACAAGCCATCTGAAGGTGGGAAGGACAAAAAAAAAATGTACTCAGGAAAGGAGGAAACACTGGAAAGATGCGACATCCATGCAGCAGAAAACACTACACTGCACTACGGAGAAAAAAAAAAAAGGTATGTACTCACCATAATGTTCCATGTTTGTTGTCCATCTCGCCATTCATTTTTACTGGATGGGTTCAGAGCCAGTCCTTGGCTCTGACTTGGCCGAATACACTAGCTCAAAGTCTTTCACTTGGCTCATGGCTGAATAGGTATCCCATCGTGCAGTGGTGTAATCCCCAGATCTTGTTTTCTGCTAATCATAACAATGTGCCCACGATTGTCCTGCAACATCAAGTATAGAAAGAATAAAGAAATTCAGAGGAGTGCCTTCAGAAGAAAGAAAGTTCTCACATCTAAATCCTCTAGGAGCCTTTGGCTGGGGGAAGGTGGGGGGGGTCGTAAGAATGAATGGCGAGATGGACAACAAACATGGAACGTTATGGTGAGTACATGACTTCTTTATGTTATGTTGTCCTATCTCACTTTCATTCTTGCTGGAATGGAAAGCGTCCCTAGCACCATTTTCCTGGGTGGCTCACAGGAGTAAACCTTTGAGAACAGTGGAACCAAAGGAAACCCTATCCTAGGAGGCCAAATCAACTTTGTAATGAGTAACAAAAGTATGGGGTCTTCCCACGTAGCAGCAGCACAAATACTGTCCATTGATAATCTGGCTAGGTAGGCAGAGGATGTTGCTAAAACCCTAGTAGAGTGGCCTCTAGCTTTAAAGGGTAAATTCCTGTTATTTGAGATGTAATGCAATTTGAAAGCCAACTTGAAAGTGCAACTTTTGAAACTGGCATGCCCCTGTTTGCTTCTGAAAAGGAGATGACGAATTGATCTGTTTTTCTGAAATTTTTGGTCCTATGCAGATAAAACCTAAGTTGTCTATGCACATTCAATTGGTGAGGTTTGTATTCTGCCTTGTTGCTATGATTAGGAAAAAAACATTGGGAGCTCAATTGATTGATTCAGATTTTTTGGGAGCAAACTTTTGGCACAAAGGATGGATTATTTCATAGAGATACTCTACCCGTATGGAAGATAAAGTATAGTGGCTTGACTGATACAGCTTTCAAACTCCGAGACTCTTTTTGCAGATGTTATGGCTACTAGAAAGATAGTTTTCCAAGAGAGAAATTTGAGATCACAAGGTTAGATGCGTCAGAAGAAAATTCAGATCCCACGATGGAAGAGGTTCTTTAATTGAACTCTAATTGTAGCTACTGCGGAACCTTGCTTGAAAAGTTCTGCAAGAAATTCTAAAGTTGACCTAACTGGGGCAAAAAAGGGATCAGTGTTTTTGCCTGTGCCCAGTAGAAGAACCTCTTCCATTTACTAGAATATAACTTTCTGGTAGAAGCCTTGTGAGAGGATACCAAAATGTGTCTTACTGCCGGTGTGAAGTCTTGAAGCCTGACTAAGTTTGGAAGTGGAGCAGCCAAGCTGTCAAATTGAGGCTCTGGAGAGCAGGATGAAATGTTCCCGACATATGAGTCAGAAGGTCTGGAACTAGGTCTAGAACCCATGGTTTCTCCTGTAGGTGAGGCCAGAGAAAGGGGAACTAAATCTGACGAGGCCAATATGGAGCAATGAGAATCAGCCTGCTACCCAAGCATTTTGCTTTCTGAATGACTTTGGGTATCAGGGGAAAGGGGGGAAAGCCATAGAGAAGTCCCGAGGGCCAGTCGTGAACAAGTGAACCTTTCTGTGTCCTCCTCATTAGGGCAAAGTAGCTGCTGCATTTGGTATTCATGGGAGTGGCAAAAAGGTTGCAGCAAGGCTGTCCCCATTCTTGGAAAATTTTCTCCGCTATGTTTTGGTTTAGAGACCACTCGCGAGGCATTAAAATTGCCATGCTGAATTTGTCCGCTATCACATTGGATTTCCCTGGGATATGCGTTGCTACCAGAAAATGTTGGGAAGAGATTGCCCATTGCCATACTCTCAGCACTTCTTGACAAAGGGGGTATGATTTGGTTCCTCCTTGTTTGTTTATGTACCAGACTACCGACATGTTGTCTGACTGGACTGCAATCATTCCTAGTGGAAGAGAGCCCTGGAGTGCTTGCAACACTAGAAGCACTGCTCTCATCTCTAGAACATTGATGTGCAAATGAGCCTTGTGTTCCTGCCATGTGCCTTGGACTGTTCTTCTCAGATAATGCCCCCCACCTTATCTGGGAGACATCTGTGGTCACTGTATCTACAGGCTGTTGTGGCAAAAAAAGGTTGCCTGATGGTCACGTGGTTGGACCGAAGCCACCAAAGACAATCTCTCTTGCATGACTCTGTAATTCTGATTTGATAAGTCATGGGAAGCTCTTGTAATGACCACTGAGCAAAAAGGAGCCATTGAAGGATTCTCATATGTATCCTGGCTAGAGGAACTAGGGTGATGGTTGATGCCATGGTTCCTAGGACTTTCAAAATTATTTTTGCTTTTACCTTGTTTCTGGATAGAAGGTCGGCTACTTGTGTCTGAGAACAGAAACTCTGTTGGGAGGCTGACATGCCATCATGGAAATGGTGGCGAGATCCGAGTCTATGGATGTAATATGTTGACAAGGCAACAAGGAAGATTTTTGTAAATTCAGTTATGCCTAACTAAGAAGAGGTTTGTAGTGTGGTGTCTCTCACTTGCTGAAGTAGATGCTTGGTGGTGGCAGTTAGGAGCCAGTCATCCATGCATTTGGTAAACACTCTGGGGGTTGTAGTGAGACCAAAGGGCAGAGCTCAAAACTGATAATGAGTAGCTCCCAGCTGGAAGCGTAAATGACTCCTTGATGCTCTATCCATTTTTATGTGGTAGTATACATCTTTGAAGTCTATTGAACACATCCAATCATCTTTCCCTAAAAAGGAAGAACTGACTGCAGTGTCACCATTCAGAACTTGGACTTCTTCATGGATTAATTTAGTTTGCTGAGATCCAATATGGGTCTCCAGTACCCTGTTCTTTTTGGCATTACAAAGAATCTTGAGTAAGTTCCGAATCCTATTTTGTCTGCGGGGACTTTTTGGATGACTCTTTTGTCTAGCAACTTTTGAATTTCTACAGTTGCTTGTTCCCTTTGACTGGGTGGAACATCCGGGATTGTTCTGATCTGTGAGACAGGGTGGCAAAAGGTAATGGAATAACCTCTGGATATTATACTTTGTACCCACTTGTCTCTTGTGATATCGCACCAGGCTTCTGGGTACAAAGTTAACTGCCTGCAGAGTAGAGCAGACGGGCCTTCTTTCAAAAGCACTGGTAGGGCTGGCCACGAAAGGAATCACGGTCACCCTAGTTTTGCAGACCTTCTCTGCCTCATGGACATCTTCCATTATTGCCTCCCCCTCTGCCCCTGGGGAAGGGTTCACCTCATGCATCCTGAAAAACTCCCTGGGATCATTTGAACCACATTTTCCCACTCTTCTGACCTTTAGGGTAAGGTCTTGAAGGCACGGAAAAACGGACTCCAACGGCAGAGGCAGTTTTCCCTTCCTGCTCAAATATGGTGAGTGTATGTTTGACTTTGGATCCAAAGAGTGAGGAACCACCAAAAGGGGCAATGACAAATGTAGACTTGAAAGGCTCTGCAATATTACACAAGCACATCCAGAAGTGTCTCCTCAAGGAAACTCCTGAACCCACTGCTCTGCTCGTTCCATCCGCTGCATAGGATATCAGTCTCATGGAGGAGTTAACAATGGAATTTAAGGTAGATAGCTGAGAGGTTACCTTGTCTGAAACTCCCACAGCTAATGAACCTTGGAGAGTATCTCCTAACTCCTTCAGGAGATCCATTTGTAGTCTCATGAAGTGCGTAAGGTAGTTCAGTGATCTGAGGGTAAAAGTCAATGACGAAAAAACACTCTTCCCATATCTGTCCATCGTTCGAGAGTCTTTGTTTGGTGGATGAACAGATGAGGATGTTTCAGAAAGTTCCTTCATGGTGGCTGCTGCCATCACCATAGCATCTACAGGAACACCTTTCATGAGGAAATCCTTTTCATATGGGGATGATAAGAAATTATTTGGCCTCTGAGGGACTGGTTCTGTAGTGTCTGGTGACTCCCACACCTTTCGACTAACCAAGTCTAAGAGCTCATCAAAAGGCAGAGACACCCAGGAGGCTAAAGGTTGAGATCCAAAAGCCTTCAGGTACACCGACTCCTCCTGAGAAGGGTTGATGGTTTTCCAGCCACCTCTTTGTTTCAGGATTTCTATGATATCTGCAATGGACGTATCTTCAGAGGATGACCGTGGGGACCCTTCTGACTCCTCGAGGTAAGTGTCAGAGGTTATGGACTCATCAGGGGAGTCTATATGCTTCCTCTTGCATGTTCTCTTTTGAGGAGCATCCTCAGAAGGGTATTCTGGGGAGGTCTCGAAAGAGTGGGGTTTGCCCAATGGAGTTCCCTGAGACTCTGGATCTCTGCTGGCCTATGGATGGGGTGGTGCCAAGACAGAAGCCGGTGGCTTGGGGGGAGAATAACAGTATCCTTATATAGAGTTGTAGGTGGGGCAGCACATTCCTCATCAGCTTGAAGGCAGATCCCCCCAGCTCCAAGGACACCTCCGGTTCTGAGGAAACAGAGGGAATCAGAAGCTCCATGGAGATCAGCTCCAAGGCTGATGTAGGAGCCGAGCTCAGCCTAGCTGAAGCACCGAGAGGTGAACTCAGAACCAAAGAAACTCGGGTCTGAGCATCCCCCCCCCCCCCCCGGAGCCAACCAGAGAGCTTCGGCTCGTAGACACTCCAGACCAAGAGTGTCGTAGCAGGGATTGGTTCCAAAATCTCCTGGAGGGGTCTCGGAACCGAAGAATCTATAGCAAGTGGTATCTGGTATTCTGGCTCCAAAGATCCAGCTTGGCTCAGAGGAGGAATAGTCGGGTCTATATTAGATCAATGAACGATTAAATGCTCGACTCTGTAAAGGTCGACCTTTATAGATCGAACATTTAATCGTTTGAAAATGTTTAAAAATAAAAAAAATGAAGTGACAAACCAAAAGCCAAAGGGTGTAAGCAGGGGGGCAAGCCCCGCTGCACCCCCCACACCCCCCTACTTAAATATACCAACTCCAAGATCATGCTGCAGTGTAGGGAAGGGGAAGGGGAAATTTCCCATTTCCGCACTGTAGTGCATTGATGTGCGATCTCAGAATTGGTATATTTAAGTAGCGGGGGGTGTGGGGGGGTGTAGAGGGGGCTTGCTAAAATCCTTTTCTTTTACTTTTTTTTGTTTAATTTTTTTTTTTTTTTTTTACATCTTCAAACATTTAAATGTTCGAGCTCTAAAGGTCGACCTTTAGAGATTCAAACATTTAATCATTCGTTGATGTAATATAGACCCGAATAGTCAGGGATGTAACAGTCTTGGATGGCTCCAAAACTGGTTGGGTCAGAGCTGAAAACAATTTAGCCAATGCCAGCAACTTCAAAAGTCTGCTCACCACCCTTTCCATGTCATCCTTCGATAAGCTCCTAGAAGACCTGGAGGAGAGGGTTGGTGAGCGACATCTCTCCAATATGGGAGACCTCAAGGTAGGGGAGACCGGTAGTAGTTCAGTAGGCCGGCTCTGAAAAGTAGTCTCTTTTAGTTCCAAAAGCCGTGGAGCTGAAGGACTTAATTTGTCCAAGTCAATGATCTCTCTCAGCTCCAAAGGCTGTGGAGCCGAGGAGACTGACATTTCAGAAGTTTTTGCCAATTTCTGAGGTGGCTCCGAATGAGCTGAAGAAGAGGAAGAAGAAGATGGTCTTTTCATAGGCTTGTCATCTTTAGGGGACTTATTTGAAGAAAATGAGCTCTGTAAAGCTTCATCAAAAGCAGGTGTCCTTTAAGAATAAGCTTGTTCTTTCTTTCCTGTAAGACACGGGAGCTGAAAAAATAACAGAACGTGCATGTCTCTTGGAGGTGAATGGCCCCAAACAGTAAACACAAATATTATGTCCATCAGTGATAGACATCTTTTGAAAACATTTCTGGCACTTTTTAAAGCCCGAAGGCTTAGGTTCCTTCTACTTTCCTTTGACATTTTAAGAAGGAAAAACAGCTACTATATTAACAAAGAAGTAAACACTAAAACACACCGTTATAAGAAACTAACGCACACAATCTTTTTACATTTTTGTTACACTATAAACACTACTCATCTATTGAGAAAAAAAGGGAACAAATGAAACAGTTCTGCCATCTAAGTTAAACGGGCACTAGGCCCTCAAACTTAAGTGGACCTAGTAGAGCTACAACAAGAGAGACAAAGGCCAAACCCTCTAAATTAAATGGGCACTTAGCTCTCTAACTAAAATAAGCTAATATAGACAGACAAGGGAATATACACTCTAAATATTACTCTACAGACAAAAATCAATGGGAAAAAGGGGAAAATGTCCTTGCGACTAAACGATGACCAGTAAGCAACAACACAGCAGCAGATTAAATAGCATATGCAACTACCGAAGAAAAGATATCTAAATAACTCAAACTAGACTAATTATGTATATTATAGCTAAATAGAAGAAATATATAAAATTTTAACAAAACTTAGCCATGGCCAAGGAGAGAGCATCTGAACTCGTAAAGCAGCAAATGAGATCAGGGGATTACACCACTGCATGATGGGATTACCTATTCAGCCACGAGCCAAGTGAAAGACTTCAAGCTAGTGTATTTGGCCGAGTTGGAACAGAGGATCAGCTCCTAACCCATGCAGTAAGAATGAAGGCGAGATAGGACAACATAACATCTAACTTTTTTTCTTTTTTTTTTTTTACATAGAAGGGCAGAGAAACAACAGGAAGGGTAGGAAGCAGAAAATATGTCGAAAGACCACTTACGGTTGACGGAAGCTCTAACCTGACCATGATGCTTCGCTGTGCACAACAAACAAGATCTGAGGTATCTGAGAGGAGCTAGTCAGTACGGGTAAAGTGGGAGGAGCTCTAGCTTGAAATCCTTAGCTTGCTGATGGCTGAGTTGGTTCTGAGCTCAGAACTGAGACCCACAGGTTTTTATAAGATTGAACAGACAATATCAGATCATGACATACTCTCAGTCTAAACAATGCCAGTGAGTTTTTGTTATACAGTTATACAGATTATAGCATGATAAATACATCAGTGTTAGTGAGCTGTTTTGCTTCAAAATTATACTCAATGATGCATGGCTCTGGTGTCTTGAGTGGAAGAACAGGCTTTGGCTCAACTGTGCTCAGGAATATCCTTCCTTAGGGTCCACCTGGGAATTTAGGCAGCTGGGGACTCTGTCCCAGTAGTTGAGGAAAGAATGAAAATTGACAACATCAGACAAAAAACGTTAGGTACGTACCATAATCTTTCATCTGTGCTGTCCATTTTCATTCTTTCTCAACTTCCCATCCACCAACCTCCAACCTTTCTCTTTTCACAGTAAATTCCTGGATGAATGAGAGATTTTAAGAACACCACTGTCCTTCTGGTTGAGCCCCAAATATGACTTCTTCTATTAGGATTTGTATAGCTGCCTTTATACCTTATGCAAAACAGCAAACAATATCTTAGCTAGGTTAGGGATTGATGCATTGTGTGTAAGGGAGTGACTTGAGAGCTTTTTGGTGGCCATGAGCTATAGTACCGTCCGAGACAGATCTGATCCTCATTTCCTATTTAATACTTCGATACCTCAACACTTTCTAAAGATTCTAGGATCCGACTCTTGAGCTCCTCCCTTACCCATAATGCCCCTGACCATTACAGTACCTCAGACAGAGTTTGTTGCTATTATATGCATTATAATCATGAAATACAATAACAATGTTATGACAGAAAAGTAATAACTGAAAGATCTGAAGCTCAAACAGGGACTATGGGTCCTAACAACAATTACATTAGGTTTCTCCCAAAGTCATGCACAGGGGGAAGGAGGGAGGGGAAGTTGAGAAAGAATGAAAATAGACAACATACATGGAATGTTATGGTGAGTACATAACTTCTTTATCTGATGTTGTCATTTTCATTCGTTCCCCTGGCGAATGGGCAGATTCCCCAGCTATGGTAACCTTGGGTGGCCCTCATAGAAGTATGTTCCAGAGAACAGCAGAACCAAAGGCAGCTCTATTTCTGGAAATTATATCCAATTTGTAATGCACAATAATGGTATCGTTATTAAACCAAGTGGCAGCTGCAAAAATATCATCAGTGTCACTGAACTTTTGTTATAGAGTCATACAAATAAATTAACACGTTTGATCAACATTATACATTCCAGGATGAGGATTACTTCAACATGGGGGGTCGTTTCAGAGTTTACACAGAATTGTACAGATGTAACTGAAATGATACTTAGAAATATAAAAAGTAATTATCACATCACTTTCCCTAGAAACAAATTTTCCAATGTCAGATAATTAAAATTTTTATTTTGCTGTACACATTTGCATCCATGTGACAACCAGTGTGAGAATCAACCATGCTTAGCTATGCAATACTACTGGATGAAGTGGAACTGCAAAGGCTGTTGGCTTCTAGTAGTATGGTCACCTTTGTAAAATAGCAATATGCTTTTAGGCTGAAGACTGTGACAGAAAAGGCAATGGAAGTAGTATGTATTCATGGGGACACCATAAAGATATCCCATTACTCAGGTCGAGAGCCAGACTTGAGTTTGGGAAGCTACTACATCCAGGAATTCTCTCATCTTAAAGAGTTATGGAAACTGTGGGAATAGAATAATGCTTTTGACAAACCATGCCCTCAATTTAAAGAGATGGGTCCTCAGGATATGTGAGTCATAATAACTAGAAAGACAGCAGAGGCCCCTGAGAAGAAGGCTGAAATAACAAGCAAGACTACAGATAAACAAATTTCCACTAGGTATCCTTTGAGTATTGAGAGGGTTCCAGTCAGGCAACACAGGCTAA
This sequence comes from Protopterus annectens, assembly GCF_019279795.1. Taxonomy (NCBI): domain Eukaryota; kingdom Metazoa; phylum Chordata; order Ceratodontiformes; family Protopteridae; genus Protopterus; species Protopterus annectens. The sequence goes on along the minus strand of NC_056745.1, from coordinate 467,398,533 downwards.
GCAGACAAGACACATGAAATGGTATCAAACAAGTAACGGACATAAAATCATGTGATAATTTTAAGAAGAACAGAATAACTGATTGCCACACAAAAGATTATGTGAACTACATTTCCTGGTGAGAGAGTGTGACACTGAAATCACAGTACTTATTCTAGTAGGGGAATAGGCAAAGCTCCCTACTTCAAAAGAAACTGCTAGAAAAAATCCCCTACCTTATATGACTTTCAGGTGAGTCACCTAAATTTTAAAAAGGCTCAGACAAAAGATGACACTTTTGAGTAGAGCCAGAGAAACTATAGCCAGGATAGTGGTGAAGAATCTATGACAAATATCTCTTCTATCTCTACTACTTATTCCTATTTTGAATTACAAAATGATTTACTACATAGAGTGACTAAAGATAAATTAAAAGAAGTACATCAGCTAATGGTATCTAGATTTTTCAGGAATTTAGTCATGAAACTGGCACACAGCTGTGGACTTGGGGCCACCTAGATATGGACAAAAACAAGGCCAGGATTTTAGCCAGAATTTACTGACTGGGCATAATAAAAGAAGTTGACAATTTTGTGCAGGCTGTCCTGAGTATCAGAAAGCCCCAGACCCTGAGTTAAAAGTCTTGCTTTCTCCATGCTTATAATACAGATGCCTTTTGTTTGGATTGCCATGGGTGTTTTTGGACCACTAAGTAGTCCAGTAATAGATTCCAGTATATATTGGTGATCCTCTTCTATGCCACCAAATATCCAGAGGCAGTTCCACTCCAAAACCTGAATGCCTAGGCTGTAGTGAGGGAGCTAGCTCTACTGTTCTCCAGGGTGGGGATATCAAATGATGACATACTTACTGATCAGGGGACCATGTTTATGTCCAAAATTATACACCATCTATGCCAGTGTTTTAAAGTAAAGCAAATCAGGACCTCAACATATCACCCCCTTACTGAAGTTCTAGGGAATCATTTCAAAAGTACTTTAAAGTCTATGTTAAGGAAGGTCACTGAGGAGTTGAGAAAGACCTGGGACCATCTCTTACCTTACCTCCTGTTTGACATCTAAAAAGTCCAGAGGCATCAACGGGGTTTAGTCCTTTAGAACTTTTGCATGAGAGACACCCTAAATATTTGCTAATCATCACCAAACAGACACAGAAAGAGGAAAACACTCCATTTAAGAGCATACCAAAGCATTACATTAGCCTCCAAGACAGATTTAAAGTCGTAATGCCCCTAGTGAGAGTGCATATGGAAACAGCACTAGCCATTCAACAAGGGATTTCCAACAGAAATGCTATAAATATTACAGGTTGCAGACCCCCCCTTAGATCCCCTTGTTGAAAAAAAAGTTTTTAGTCAATAACAGAAAAGTTTCATCTGCCAAAATCAAGTTTTAGCCAAGTGACAAGGACCCCTTGAGATGATAAAGAAATTAAGAGATGTAAATTACAAAGTTAGACAAATAGGAAAGATATAGGAATCCTGGTGGGAACTACAGACAGCTATGGTAAGTCTTATCAGCAAAAAAAAGTGATAAGGAGAAAAAACTGTTGTCCATATGTGAGGTCCCACTGGACAACACATTTTCAAAATCCCAGAAACAGGAGGTACAGGACTTCCTATTATGGAGTGAAGAAATAAACTCAGAACTGCCCGGTAAAACAAAATTAATAAAACTTCATACAGAAACTACCTTAGGGAGAAGGGCAACAAAGTTCTACATGATCCTTGAATATCTGAGGAAGGCAGTCTGAGATGAGGTAAAAAAGATTCCCCAGCTAATGGTTATTGAAGTGCCCATCAGAAAATGGAATAACACTATACTTTTGGTTTCTAAATCACTTGAAAACATTAGGTTCAGTAATGACTCCTTAACAGTATTTCTAAGTTCAACAGTTGTCCTATGCCTAGAGTACAAAAACTGATAGAACAAATAGGAAAGGTTGGGGTCTCCTGGCTGAGAAAGCTATGGAGAAAACTGTCTTTTCAACCTCTGATGACTTATTTGAATATACAGTCTTTCCATTTGTTTCAAGTCCCAGCCACCTTCCAATGTTTGATGAACATAGTCCTCTTACACAGCTGCATATTTAGATAAGATCCTCCATATGGAAGTCTGTGAATCACACATAGAGAAAGTGTAAGCTGCCTTGAACTCCTTTAAGCAAGCAGTGCTTACAGTGAATGCCTCTAAAAGGAAAATTAACACGACTGAAGTAAAATATCCAATAAACTTTATAAGAAGGACAAAAAAGAAAAATGAAAAAGAAAAAGAAAAAGTGAAGGCAGTAAGGGACTGGGTAGTACCTCTGACCAAACAGCAAGATACAGGAAGTTTTTGCCAACATTTGCAATCACTGCATGCCTTCTCGGTGACCTGACTATGGATATGTTACCCATGAAGATTAGGTGGAGTCTGGAGGCAGAAGATACCCAACAGTTAAAGGATATCCTGTGCTCTGACTCAGTGCTGGCATCCCCTGATTTTAATATACACTTCAGAGTTTACACATCTGCATCCAGGGTTGGCCCAGGCACAATATTAACCTAAATTCTGGGTCTTGAGAGGAATCCAATTTGCAAACTGAAATCAACATGAATGGAGACCAAGTATTTAGCCACTGAATGCAGAGTGCTGGGCTATAAAGTATGCATGAGGGTCTTCAAGATACAACTTTCTAGGAAGGGAGTTTACCCTTGTCATTGACCACACTCACTTAAACTGGCTGCTCCAGCAAAAAAAAAGGACAATTAAAAATTTTACAACCGGGCATTGTTCTTACAGATCTTCAAGTGTAAAATTCAGCATAGGCCACCACAATGAAAATAGTTTGCCAGGACATACAGGCCATCCCAAGACCCTGAAACTTTTAGTTATGTACTCACCATAACTTCAGATGTTTGGGATCCATCTTGCCTACATTCTGACTGATGGGTTCGGAGCCGATACCTCGGCTCCGACTCGGCAAGCTTATGCTATAGAGCGAGGCCTCTTATTGGCTGAGCTTTCTTTATCCCAGGATGCACCACCACTAATCCCCCAGATCTTGTTTGTCCGCATTCATGCACACATGCACAGCTTGTTTATATAACATTGTTAGATGTTTCAAGATGAAACAACAGGATTCGGACCTTCTGATATCCTCTGATCTCCAAGGAAGGGGGAAGGAGGGTGGGTTATTAGGAATGTAGGCGAGATGGATCCCAAACATCTGAAGTTATGGTGAGTACATAACTAAAAGATGTTATGTGATCCGATCTCGCCTACATTCTGACTGATGGGACAGCGTCCCTAGCACCTAAATCCCGGGTGGCTCATTGGAAAACACTCCTGAGCACTGTGGAACCAAATGAAGCTCGTCCTCTAGATGCCACATCTAATTTGTAGTGAGAAATGAAAGTATGCGGGGAAGACCATGTAGCCGCAGCACAAATTTCACCAATAGCAAGCTTAGAATGAAATGCTACCGAAGTAGCCCTTGTAGAATGAGCCTTGACAGAGGTGGAAAGCTCCTCGTTAGAAAAAATATAAGCTTGAGTAATACAGTCCCTGATCCATTTGGCAATAGTGACCTTTGTGACTGCGTTGCCCAATTTGTTTTCTGCAAAGGACACAAACAACTGATCTGTATTCCTTGACTGTTTGGTCCTATCCAAATAAAAACGTAACTGTCTATGGACATCTAGTGTGTGGAAAATAAATTCCGCTTCATTGGAGTATTTTGGGAAAAACACTGGGAGCTCTAATGACTGTTGTAAGCATAAAGTAGAGCAGACTTTAGGAACAAAAGAAGGATTCGGTCTGAGGGAAACTCTGTCTGGATGAAAAACCAAGTACGGAGGTTTTACTGACAAAGCTTGAAGTTCTGAAACCCTTCTGGCTGAAGTAATTGCCACTAGGAAAGCTGTCTTCCATGATAGAAACTTTAAATCACAGGTAGCTGCCGGTTCAAAGGGGGAAGAAGTCAAGTCACATAATACTATATCGAGATCCCATGGAGGTGCAGGATGAGAAACTGGAGGTCTTAATAGAGCAGCACCTTTCAAGAAGGTCTTACACAACCTGTTGCTCATTAAAGGTGGGTCTATGGATTCATGAAAGTTAGAGATTGCTGCCAATTGTACTTTGATGGTAGAAACAGAAGAGCCTTGGTTGAAAAGAGAGGTTAGGAACTTGAGTACTTCTGCTACGGGAGTTGAAATGGGGTCCAGGCCCCGGAGTTGAGCCCATATAGCAAATCTTTTCCATTTGCTAGAATAAAGTTTCTTCATAGTCGACTTGTGGGCTGAAGACAATATGCGCACTACCTCTGGGTCTAGTGCATGTCTTCTGACTATGGTTGGAAGAGGAGGGGCCAGGCCGTCAATCTTAATGTGTGTAGGGACTGGTGTAGTAGTCCCGACTGATGAGTCAGTAGGTCTGGGATCTGGTCCAGGAACCATGGACCTTCCAGAGCATGTTTCCGAAGATAGGGAAACCAGACTTGACGAGGCCAGTAAGGAGCAATTAAGATCATCTTGCTCCCTAAGAGAGAAGCCTTCTGAATTACCTTGGGTAGTAGCGGAACTGGAGGGAAGGCATAAAGCAGGCCGGTGGGCCAAGGATGGACTAACGCGTCCATAGGGCTCTTCCCCGGAGCCGGGGATAGGGAGAAAAAATCCTTGCACTTCGCATTCAGAGGAGTCGCGAAGAGGTCGCAACAAGGAACTCCCCATTCGCTGAAAATCTGTCTTGTAATAGTTATGTTCAGAGACCACTCGTGAGGAGAGAGAATGGTCCTGCTCAACCTGTCGGCTACGACATTGGATTTGCCCGGTATGTGAGTTGCCACTAGGAAGCGATTGGTTGAGATTGCCTATTCCCAGACCCTCATCGCTTCTCTGCAAAGAGGATAGGATCTGGTCCCTCCCAGCTTGTTCAGGTACCAGACAACTGACATGTTGTCCGTGTGAACAGCAATTACGCCCTGAGGGAGGTAACAGTGAAGGGCTTGAAGGGACAGGAGTACTGCTCTCATCTCTAGGATGTTGATGTGGAGAGAGGTCTCTTCTGGATGCCATTTGCCCTGGACTGACCTGCCCAGGGAATGCCCCCCCCACCCCGTCTGGGAGGCATCCGTGGTCAACGTGGCTGCCAGAGGAGGAAGAGCAAAGGGTCGTCCCTGATCCAAATTGGAAGACACTAGCCACCAGCGAAGGTCTCGTCTGCAAGATTCTGTGATCCATATTAGATGATTGAGAGGGAGTTCCTGAAAGGACCATTGAGTTGAGAGAAGCCACTGGAGGATTCTCATGTGTAACCTTGCCAAGGGAACTAGCAGAACTGTGGCAGACATCGATCCCAAGGACCTGGGGACCGGCTCCGAAAGGATTCCACTATTATCGGCTCCGAGGAAGCCTTCACCAAAATTTCTCTCGGCTCCGATAAAGACTTCGGCTCCGAGGGGAAAGTGTCTGAGCCGATGACCCTTATCGGCTCCAATATCAGTGGAGCCGATGAGGATGACCCGCCTCTCGATGCTCCAGACCTCGGCTCCGAAACCAGAGGGGTCGAGGTAGGAGGCATCGAGGCAGACCGTTCCGACCTCGGCTCCGAAGTCCGTGGAGCCGATGGAGAAGTCTGCTTGCCTTTCTTAGCCGTCGGTTCCGACTGACTGGTCGGAGCCGACGCTTTCCTCTTCTTAGATGATGGAGAGGAAGATAAAGCCTCCTCGAAAGAAGGCTTGATTAATCCTCTAAGGATTAATTTGTTTTTCCTCTCCTGGAGGACTCGAGAGGAAAACGCATGGCACACACTGCAGGATTCTTGGAGATGTTTGGCGCCAAGACAATAGACGCACGAGGAGTGGTCGTCCGTAATGGACATTTTAAACCCACACCTCGTGCACTTCTTAAAATCGGATGGTTTATGTTCCTTAGACATAGTTATGAAAACAGAAACAACAGTAAACTTTAACAGCTTTAGGACACAGGTACAATAAGTATGTCAAAAAATATAAACAAGAAACTTTTTTTTTTTTTTTTTTTTTTTTTTTCACACAGTAAAGAAGAGGAAGAAAGCAAGGAGGGTCAAGACCCTCTAACTCAAATGGGTACTTGACCCACACACAACCACTAAAGTAGTTAGAACAGGGGAAGGCCCCTCTGACTGAAAGGAACTTTCTCTGACAGGAATTTTAAAGCAAAAATCAATAAAATACCAAGAGACAAACTCATACACAAAAAACAGCCGTTAAAACAGCTTTTGGGTTGAAAAAGAGAAATTTTCTGAGAGAAAAAGATACTGTTAATATAGTACTTAGCCCAGCCAATGTTGAGACCACGTCCAAGCTGTGTAAGCGGCAAACGAGATCTGGGGGATTAGTGGTGGTGCATCCTGGGATAAAGAAAGCTCAGCCAATAAGAGGCCTCGCTCTATAGCATAAGCGTGCCGAGTCGGAGCCGAGGTATCGGCTCCGAACCCATCAGTCAGAATGTAGGCGAGATCGGATCACATAACATCCAGTGATTTCAAGCTGAGGGGGAACATAACATAGTGGTTCTCACAAATAAAATATATTAAGGGCCCTTCTCATAGGATCATAGGAAGTTACTAGGCTATTGGCCCTAGGGCCCTTACAAGAGTAGCCAAGAATTTAGTCCATGTTCTGACAAGTCAGCACCCGATGCCTCTGTCCAGCAGGGATACAGGTGGAATCCCAGGGGTGTATTTTCTGTTCCCTATCCAGTTATCCAGGTTGTGCTTAAAAAGGGATAATGAGGTACTCTGCTTGACATGTGGAGGGAGTCTATTCCACAGAAGGGGAGTATCTGGTACACAAATCTGTCCTACCAACAAGTCCTATTGATGTCACAGACCAGGCTGAGGTCACGTGTGCAGGTTACTCGAGTGGGGCTTGACTTGCAGATATGCAGCAGTCACATCAAGGCAGGGTCTGAGATTGGTTTTGTATGCCAGACTCAGGTTACCTCTGAGGAGTCTGTATGAGACTGAGTAGAGGGAGAGGGCATTTAGCCTATCTCTATAGGGTAGCTGTTTGAGGCCCTGGATTCTCCTGGTGAGGAACCTCTGTGGTCTCTTCAGCTGCTGCATGTGCTTTGTGAGGTACAAGCCGAAAGGGGCATTGTACTCAATAATGAGTCTTATAAGGGAAGAATACAGGGATGTTATGATCTCCTTGTCCCTGGATGAGGTACCCTTCCTAATGAGGTGGGCCATGTAGGAAGCCTTCTGTACAATGGAGGCAATACGGTGGTCAAAAGTTAGGTTGCTATCAACCTGGGTGCCCAAGTCCCTCACGACTGATTTCATGCTTAGGGCCTTGTTACCAATGTGATAATTTGTGGGGATTATTTATTTTATTTATTTATTTGCAATTTATTTTCCAGGATAGTCCATTGGGCCACATGAGCCCATTTTCAATGGAGTTCTAGGGAGAAAAGCTCCAGAAAAAGTACATATACACAGTAGATAGAGCAGTAAAGATATTAGTACAAAAAATGTTTGTGGTACACAAATTCTAACAAACAATACATTTTTACATTTTTATATTTTTGCATTTTTACAACATTGTAGTACACAATTCTTATACCTAACAGATTGGTAATATAGCAAATCAAACATACAGATTTTTTTTTGAGCCAGTCAGTGGAGTTTTGTTTGGATGTCTGTAATAGATCTAAGGATGGAGAGTTCCTAGGAGACAATTTTAGGCACCAACGAGTGTTTAATATTGGATGAAGTATAATCAGGGGTTAAGTGGGGTGAGAGCATGAGCATATCCATTGTGAGGTAAGATGTGCATGCAGAGAGGTTTTAAACATGGAAACGCTGTTACTGGTACAAATGGGAGTTGGGAGAGAGAGTTCCAGAGGCGAGCTAAAGAGAAGGACATCAGGCGATTACCAGCTGGATGTGTAGGTTTGTGCAATTTAATAAGGTTTTGAGAATTAGATCTCAGAAGTCGATTTGGGTTGTGCATTGTGAAGGTGTTTGCAAGGGAGGGGCATAGAGATGGTTTATGTATAAGTTTATGAGCTTGGCTAAGTTGTGCATACGTAAGGAAATGTGGTAGTTCTAGCCAGTCTAGTTGGTGAAGGGAGTTGCAGTGGTGGGAGGTGGCTCTATGACCTGTAGCAAATTTGGATATTTTGTTATAGCAGGATGAGAGTTTGGTTTTAAGGGAAGACTGCAGGCTGATGGGGATGGATACACCATATAAAAGGGATGGGATAAGGTATGTGTTGGCTAGTATGGTCCTGATGGAGGGAGAGATGAAGTGTCTGTGACGGTAGAGCATACCAAGTTTTTTATGGGTTTTTTTTTATATTGATATATACATGCTTGTCAAATTTTAGTTGGTTGTCAATTATTATACCTAGTAATTTTGTATCTGATACTATTTCTAGGGAAATGTTGTTTTTGCTGATAATTGTGAAAGATTTTTTGTCTAAGGAGGCAGTTTTGGAGACATTAAAGATCATGAGTTTTGTTTTGGTTGCATTAAGGGCCAGATGATTGTTGAACATCCACTGTTCGGTGGAAGAGAAGGAGGCTTGGGTTAAATAGTTAAGAGTTGTGAGGGAAGGGGAGGAACAGATTATAGTGGAATCATCAGTGTATTGAATGAGGCTGCAGTTTGGAATGGCTTGCTGGAAGTCATTTATAAATATATTAAATAGCAGGGGGCCTAGGATTGAGCCTTGGCGGACACCTGTGGTTGTATTCAGGAAGGGAGAGATAGTTTTTTTTCCATTTGACTGCCTGCTGTCTGTTTGTGAGGTAGCTTGAGAACCACTGGATAGAGGATGAGGATAGGTTAAGTTTTGAGAGTTAGTTAAGAAGCAATTTGTGAGAGATGGTGTCAAAAGCTTTTGAGGAGTCTAGGAAGAGAGTGGATACGAAGTGGCCGGAATCAGCCACTCTCTCCAAAGGGGATGGTGATGCATTCAGTTTGAGGCCATATTTGTCGCAGCAGTCATTTGTTTGGGTTAGACCCTCTTGGAGGATGTCCACATCACTAGAGGAATTTACAACAGTGCACAGTTTGCAGTCATCTGCAAACTTGGTCAGCCATAGCCCACTGGTTTTGGCCTGCACCTCAGAAAAGTATATCCCAAACAACAGAGGCCCCAAGACCGATCCCTTTGGTATGCCACTCATTACAGGTCTACTGCTTGAGGTGGCTTCCCCTATTTTGACTATGTGGGTTCTATCAGTGAATCAGCAAAACAAAGCAACAGCCAGCACCAAAATAGGGGAAATAAGGATTTTAATGATCTGCACACTACAGACTGGTTTCGGCCAAAAGCCTTTATCAATGTACAAAAGACAAATGTAATCACTGGTCTATTTATGGACCATGCTAGTGCTACCATAACCAATCAAAATGCACCTAAAAATTAAAAATAAAAATAAAAAAATACAACAATAAAATAAATATTGTTTATAATATTATAAATGATCATTTAGGCCAGGAGGAAATAATCCCCCTAGTCTAATTATCCAAGCCTTCTCTTTCTTGTTAAGTATATCATGCCAGCCAGCCTTGAAAAATTTGGAACCATACACTTTGTCAACAATAATAAACTGAAACTTACCAGTGACATGACTAGTGGTGTGTTTGTATAGTGCATTGGTGAGAACCCTATTCCTAACATTGCTGAGATGTTCTGAGATGCGCAACTTCATTGGTCTAAAAGTCTGTCCCACATAGAATGCTGAACATGTGCATTTAGCCAGATACACAACCCAATCACTACTACAATTTACTAATGTATTTATCTGAAAGATCCTGGATGTGTTTTTACTAGTGAATTCTTTAGTTTTAACAATGTGTTTACAAAAAAGTACAATGATTGCAGGGGAAACATCCCACCAATCTAGTACCATCTATTGTTGCCTGAATTGTATTGGTCATATGGGGTAGACGCTTGTAGAAATTAAAATGGCCACCCAAAGTTGTCCCTCTGCAAAAAGAAAATAAACATCTATTCTGCAACATTTCACATTACCGATCATCCGATAATAAAATATCCCAGTGATGTATCAAATTCATGAATCGGTGTGTATTCCTACCACATGTGGTTACAAATCTGATTTTGGAATCAACATTGGGCCTATGATTGTAATACATAAGTAATTCCTTCCTAGGTATTTTGCAAACGTCGTTATTGATTTTCAATAGATGTGTTGGCGAATAGTCACGTTCAGTAAACCAAGATGTCAGATCAGTATTAAAAAAGGTAAGATCTTGATTGCTAGAGCATGTGTGCCAAATTCTCATATATTGAGATTTTGGAATATTTTGAATGAAGTGCTTTGGATGACATCTGGATGCATGCAAGAAGTTGTTAGTATGATATAATTTACGAAAAACTGAAGTTGTCAGAGTACCATCTGTCTGTCTGTTCAACATCACATCTAGAAAGGAAATGGATTGTGTATCAAAGTTCACTGTAAAGTGAATACCCCATTTATTCTCGTTAACATATTGAACAAACTCCTGTAGATATGTGGTATCTAATTTCCAAATCATCCAGCAGTTATCCAAAACCTACCTCCAAATATCAATTTCTTCTATGAATATATTGTGGCTGTTGTCATAAATCATCATATGCTCAAAGTATCCCATAAATAAATCGGTGTAAATGGGTGCGAATGAAGCACCCATAGCTGTGCCCTTGAACTGTAACAGTTTCCATTGAAATAAAAAGCATTCTTTATGAGAACATGCTCCATCAGACATAGAAGAAAAGTATTGAACCCAGGACTATACAATGATACTTCTCCCAACCAAAATTCCAAAGCCATAAGACCGGCCCAATGGAGAATACTGGTATACAACAAAGTCACATCGAGAGTACACATCAACCATCCCGGTTCCAGTTGAGTGTCCGATATGATGTTGAGAAATTTGGTTGTATCCTGTATTCTAGCCCCGACTGCCTTCAATAGAGGTTTCAAATATTTAGTCAAATAGACAGAAAGTGGCTCTGTCAGTGAACCCCTCCCTGAAACTATGGGTCGGCCCAGTGGATTATTGATGTTTTTGTGTATTTTGGGAAGGAGGTACAAATACTGTGGAAATGGATCTTTAACTTTAAGATGAAAAAAAGAAGTTATGTACTCACCATAATGTTCTGAGTAGTTCTACTTCATTTGTCTACAACCTGTGGGATATCAGATCTGTATCGGATCCGAGACGGCTATCTTACCAGCATTTGCTTCGAGTTCCAAGCTCCTCCCCTTACCCATAATACACCTCCACTACCTTCCAACCCCCAGATCGAGTTTGCTAATTCTTATACTGATAACCTGACCTGAAAAAATACTTGTGACCTATAACTGCAGCCTGTAGACTGTCCATATGACAAGGTCTGGGGGAAGGAGGGAGGGACGGTTGAAGACAAATGAAGCAGAACTACTCAGATGGAACATTATGGTGAGTACATAACTTCTTTATCTGAAGTAGTTTACTTCATTTGGTCTTCAACCTGTGGGACAGAGTCCCCAGCTACTAAACTCCTGGGTGGCCCTCATGGAAGGATATTCCAGAGCACTGCGAAACCAAAGGATGCTCTCCTTCTGGAAGTCAAATCCAATTTGTAATGAGAAATAAATGTATGAGATGAGGACCAAGTAGCTGCAGAACAAATATCATCCAAAGAGACTCTAGACCAGAAGGCCACAGATGTAGCCATGGACCTAGTGGAATGAGCTTTCACCTGACCCGGAGGAGACATGCCTCTGTTCTTATAGACCTGAAGGATGCATGAAGAAATCCACCTAGCAATCATGACCTTGGAGATAGGTTTACCCAAAAAGGGTTTATAGAAGGATACTAACAATTGATCGGATTTATGGGAATGTTTTGTCCTGTGTAAATAGAATCGCAATTGTCTATGAACATCCAGCAGGTGGAGTTTGTATTCCATCTTGTTAGTAAAATTAGGAAAGAAAACTGGTAAATTGATGGTATGATTGATATTAACTGGTGACACCACCTTGGGAAGAAAGGATGGATCGGTCCGAAGGAAAACCCTAACTTTGTGGAAAATCATATAAGGAACTTTGATGGACAAGGCCTGCAGTTCTGAAACCCTTTTTGCAGAGGTAATAGCCACCAGAAAAGCTGTTTTCCAAGATAAGAATTTTAGATCTGTGGTTGCAGCAGGTTCAAAAGGTAGAGTGACCAAAGCTTGAAGAATCATAGTAAGGTCCCATGGAGGAACAGGATCCTTGACTGGGGGGGGGGGCATAACAGAAAAGCCCTTTTATAAAGGCTTTACCCTGCCTGGAGGAGGCTAGAGAGGCAGAATTCACACCCACATGAAAATTATAAAAAGCAGCCAATTGAACCTTGACAGAAGAGGAGCTAGCTCCTTGTTGAAAAACGTCAGCTAGAAAATCAAGAATGGCAGAAATAGGAGCCATGAAGGGGTCTAAACTACTTTTGAGATGCCCAAAAAGAAAAACTTTTCAATTTACTGCGATAAACCTTCCTGGTAGAAGGCTTATGAACAGCTACCAAAATAGACCTAACTGAAGAGGATAACCCAGGAGTCATAGCAATCATGGGAACTGGAGCAGCCAAGCTGTGAGCTTCAAACTGTCCAGGTTCAGATGAGGAACCCCCAATGGGTGTTAAATCAGATCCTGAATGAGATCCAAGATCCAAGGCAGAGCCAGAAGATGAGACCAAAGGAAGGGAAACCATACCTTGCAAGGCCAAAACGGGGCAATGAGGATCACTTTGCTACCCAGTTGACAAGCTTTCTGTAGAAACCTCGGAATAAGAGGTACTAGACTGTAAGCATACAGAAGACCGGGAGGCCAAGCATGGACTAGAGCATCTCTGGGGACTCCCCCGGCAGGGGATTCAGAGCAAAAAACTCACTGCACTTCGTGTTGGAAGGAGATGCGAAGAGATCTCAGCAAGACTGACCCCACTCGATGAAGATCTGTTCCGCTATTGAAAGAATCAGAGACCACTCGTAAGGCATCAGAATAGTTCGACTTAACCTGTCCCCTAGAATGTTGGACCGTCCCAGAATGTGCATTGAGATAAGAAAGCAACCGGTGGAGATCACACATTCCCACACTCTCATGGCCTCGTGACAAAGGGGGTAAGACCTGGTCCCTCCCTGTTTGTTGATATACCAGACCACTGACATGTTGTCTGACTGAACTGCAATGGTTCCCAGAGGAAGAAAGGCATGAAGGGCCTGCAATGCTAAAAGGACCACCCTCCTCTCTAGAATGTTTATGTGCAAGCTGGTCTCTACAGGGGACCACAGGCCTTGGACTGTCCTGCCCGAACAATGTCCCCCCCCACCCAGGTTGGGAGGCATCCGTGGTCACTGTGGCTTGGGCAGGGGCTGGAACAAAGGGTCATCCCTCCAAAATGACCAGAGAACACATCCACCACATGAGGGACAACCAACAGACTCAACTGAGTTGTATCGGATACAACAATGGAAGTTCCAACAGGGGCCATTGTACAGCTAGTGTCCACTATAGAATTCTCATATATAACCAGGCACATGGGAGAAGCATTATGGTCGCTGTCATTGAACCTAGAGCCCTCAACACTGAGTCCGCTGTTGGAAGAGGAGAATGGTAGATTAGAGAGATATGCATCCTCAGGTTTTGTACTCTCTCCGAGGTCAGGAAGATTTTGCACTGTAATGCATCTATCCTTGCACAAATGTAGTCTATCACCTGAACAGGATCTAGAAGTGATTTGGATGCATTGATTGTGATCCCCAAATGCACGGCAAGGGTTAAGAAGTAATACCTGGTTTGACAGAGCAGACACCTGGTGGGAGCAGTGAGGAGCCAATTATCTAGATATGGATAGACCTGTATCCCCTGAAGTCTCAGGTGAGCTGCTGCTACTGCCATCACTTTAGTGAACACCCTGGGAGCTGTAGTGAGACCAAAGGGTAGGGCTCGAAATTGGTACAACATGATGGACTGTAGTGTGACCATCCGGAACTTCTCTTTGGCAACTGACAGGTTCAGGGTAGATAGGTCCAGAATGGGCCTTAAGTCCCCCATCTTCTTTGGCACCAAAAAGAACCTGGAGTAGAAGCCCGATCCAGACTAATCTGGGGGGACAGTTTTGATGGCTCTTTTTTTAACAGCTTGGAAATTTCCTGTGCTGCTGCCTCCCTTTGCATGGGTGGTACGTCCGGGAGGTGTTTGGGGGATTTGGGAGGACCCACAAAGTGGATAGAGTATCCTCTGGATATGATCTGAAGCACCTAGCGGTCTGATGTTATGGACTCCCATGCTGTCAGGTACAAGGACAATCATCCTCCGACTGCCTCCAGAGTAGGGCAGTCGGGCCACCCCTCAGGGATGCTGTCTGGGTCTGTCTGAGAAAGGTTCTCGAGACCCAACATTCCTTGGACCTCCTCTGCCTCTGGACCAGCGTCCAATCTGTCCCTCTCTGCCTCTGGGGGGAAGAAGAGCTCTGAGTGTCCTGGAAATACTGCGACTTCTGGAACCACATCTTCTTTTGCCCTCTCTGGTTCTGGGAAAAGGACCTTTGGGGGTTAGAGAAGCAGACCCTGATGGCAGACAGTGTCTTCCTGTCCTTCTCACTCTGGACTAACGTCTCTTTGACGGTCTTACCAAAAAGAGTAGAGCCGTCATAATGGGCATTGGCAAAGGATGCCTTGAAAGGTTCTGAGAACTGGCATAGTCTGAGCCAGGCATACAGAAGAGTATACAGGCAAAGAGGTTGGCAAAGAAGAAGTGGGATTGTCAGAGAGATGAAGAAAGTAGACAGGAGTATAAGGAGATGAGGTGCATGGCAAAGAGAGAGGTGGCGAAGGCTAAGGATAAGGCATATGAAGAGTGTATGAAAGGTTGGACACTAAGGAGGGAGAAAAGGACCTGTACCGATTGGCTAGACAAAGGGACCGAGCTAGGAAAGATGTGCAGCAGGTAAAGGTGATAAAGGATAATGAAGGAAACATACTCACAAGCAAGGAGAGTGTGTTGAGGAGATGGAAAGAGTACTTTGAGGGGTTGATGAATGAAGAGAATGAGAGGGAGAGAAGGTTCGATGATGTAGGGATAGTGAATCATGAAGTACAATGGATTAGCAAGGAGGAAGTAAGGATATCTATGAAGAGAATGAAGAATGGAAAGGCTGTTGGCCCAGATGACATACCTGTGGAAGCATGGAGGTGTTTAGGTGAAATGGCAGTGGAGTTTTTAACCAGATTGTTTAATGAAATCTTGGAAAGTGAGAGGATGCCTGAGGAATGGAGAAAAAGTGTTTTGGTACCGATTTTTAAGAATAAGGGTGATGTGCAGAGCTGTAGTAACTACAGAGGGATTAAATCGCTCAGTCACAGCATGAAGTTATGGGAAAGAGTAGTGGAAGCTAGGTTAAGAAGGGATGTGATGATTAGTGAACAGCAGTATGGTTTCATGCCGGGAAAGAGCACTACAGATGCGATGTTTGCTCTGAGAGTGTTGATGGAGACGTACAGAGAATGTCAGAAGGAGTTGCATTGCATTTTTGTAGACTTGGAGAAAGCATATGACAGGGTGCCTAGAGAAGAGTTGTGGTATTGTATGAGAAAGTCAGGAGTGTCAGAAAAGTATGTAAGAGTGGTACAGGATATGTACGAGAGTAGTGTGACAGCGGTGAGGTCTGCGGTGGGAGTGACAGATGCGTTTAAGGTGGAGGTGGGATTACATCAAGGATCAGCTCTGAGCCCATTCTTATTTACAATGGTGATGGACAGGTTGACAGACAATATCAGACAGGAGTCCCCATGGACTATGATGTTTGCAGATGACATTGTGATCTGTAGTGAGAGTAGGGAACAGGTGGAGAAGACCCTGGAGATATGGAGATATGCTCTAGAGAGAAGAGGAATGAAGGTCAGCAGGACTAAGACAAAATATATGTGTGTGAATGAGAGGGAGGATAGAGGAATGGTGAGGATGCAAGGAGTAGAGGTGGCAAAGGTGGATGAGTTTAAATACTTGGGGTCAATAGTTCAGAGTAATGGTGAGTGTGGAAGAGAGGTGAAGAAGAGAGTACAGGCAGGATGGAGTGGGTGGAGAAGAGTGTCAGGAGTGATTTGTGACAGACGAGTACCTGTAAGAGTGAAAGGGAAGGTCTACAAGAGGGTAGTGAGACCAGCTATGTTATATGAGTTCAAGACAGTGGCATTGACAAAAAGGCAGGAGTTTGAGCTGGATGTGGCAGAGTTAAAGATGTTAAGATTTGCACTGGGTGTGACGCAGGTGGACAGGATTAGGAATAAGTATATTAGAGGGTCAGCCCAGGTTGTAAGGTTTGGAGACAAAGCCAGAGAGGCAAGATTACGTTGGTTTGGACATGTGCTGAAAGGGGATGCAGAGTATATTGGGAAAAAGATGCTAAGGATGAAGCTACCAGGTAACAGGAAAAGAGGAAGGCCTAAGATAAGGTTTATGGATGTGGTGAGAGAGGACATGCAGGTGGTTGGTGTGACAGAGCAAGATGCAGAAGACAGGAAGAAATGGAAACAGGTGATCCGCTGTGGCGACCCCTAAAGAGAACAGGCAAAAGAAGATGAGTGAGCCAGGCATTGCGCCTCATGGATATGCCAGACACAGCTGCCCTAGCCACTCCTTCAGAAGCATGTGAAAGGAGTTACATGGACGTGTTGGAGACTGCTTTCAAAGTGGCCATCCTCACTGAGAACAACTCCCTGTCCTCCTGTGACATGGACTTAGGGGGCGACTCCGGCAGCTCCTTTACCAGGTCGCATTGGACTCTCGTGACATGGGCCAGGTAGTACAGCACCCTAACAGAAAAGGTAGCTGAAGAGTAAACCCACTTCCCTAAGAGGTGCATTATCTGCGACTCTCGGTCAGGAGGATGAACCGAGGAACTCTCCTGGGCTAGTGACTTCTTTGTGGCTGCAGCTACCACCATAGCGTCTATGCAGGAGCCCTTGTTCCATGCTGGCCTATCAGAAGGTGAACTCAAAATCTTGCCAGGCCTTTTGGGAATTGGTTCCATGGTGTCTGGCTCCTTCCATGCCTGTGAGGTGACCAGGTCCACCAAGGGATCTGCGGGAGGGGACATCCAGGAAGGAGATGGGCCCATGCTGAAAGCCTCCAGGAACACAGACTTGTCAGAAGACGGTTTAGGGGCAGACCAGACTCCCCATTGGTGAAGTATTTCCATGATGTCTCCAAAGGAGACATCCTCGGGAGGTGACCTGGGGGAACCTTCCCCATCATTCAAGTCCGTATCCTCCGTGAGGGACTCAGGGGAAGTCCAAGTGCCTCCTCTTGCATGTATGTTTGTGAGGCACATCTCTGGTGGGGCTCTCCAAGGGGAACTCGCAAGCCACTTGTTCCTCAGGGGGAACCATGTGGGGCTCCTCGAGCATGGGCTGTCCCTCTGGTAAAATTATAGGAATCATAGAAAGAGCCGAGGGGATTGGGGTGGAGTCCAAGGGGACAGTCAGGGGTCTCAATCCAGTGGAGACAACCCTTTTTACCACGTCGAACGCCGAGGGAGAATGAACCTCCTGTGGAACCAATAAGGAGGCCAGTCTCCCCAGGTCCGATGAGAGAATCAGAGCCAAGTCCGAAGTGGACGGAGCTCCGAGGGAGGGAACTTGGCCCGGTGTAAAAAGTTCCACTTCCTCGGATCCAACACCCAAGCTCCGACTCCAAGAGTGGCTCGGATCCAAGATATGCAGATCTGACACACTCCAGGCAGCTGTCAGCATTGAGGAAGCTGGTACCATCGGCGCTGACCCCCTGTCTAAAGCCATCCTTGGATCCGAGTACTTTGAACCCAGTGGATGGATCAGAGAAGGAGAAATCTGTTGAAAAAAAAAGGAAGTGAGCTCCCCTCTCCTGAGGGAGAGGGGGCTGGCAAGACCCCCATCTGGATCTGAGTACGAATGAACCTCCTTATCATTTTATCCATGTCGACTTCCGATACAGACCGGGTGGACCTCGATGAGGCCACAGACTCTGACCTTGCGGGCCGGGACACTGAGACCCTAGATGTGCAGCATGTCTCCTCCGGCTCCAGGGAAAACCTCGGAGATCGGACCTGAGGGGAGTCACGGATCCTAGGAGTCTTAACTGGTGAAGGGAGGTCTGGAGACCTCTTGCATTTCTCAGACCTTGGTTTTGGCTCTCTCTCCTTCTCTCTGCCCCTTTTCTGCTCCACTTCCACAGGCTTTGACATGGAAGGTTGATTCCCAGCCTGGGAGGGAGGAGATGCAAGGACAAGAGAAGAAGGAGAGGCGGCCACAGCAGCCACTGTGACCAAAGCCGAAGATGAGGCAACCACCTCAGAAGAGGGAAGAAGGCCTTTCAGGGCCAACTTAGCCTTCCTGTCCTTATTTGCGCATGGGTTAAAACCCGCACATATAGTGCAGTGTGTATTAAGGTGGGCCATGCCCAAGCACATTACACAAAGAGTGTGGCCATTCACAGGGGACAACTTATGGCCACACTCAGTGCATCTTTTAAACATGGGCTTATCAATCATAATATCAGTGGGAAAACAACAAGAAAAAGAAGTATTATTTTTCTTACTGAACACACTGCTCACCACACTCACACAAAGAACACACTGGGGGGGGGGGTGAAGCAACACACTCACAAGCTACTAAATCTAAGCTAAACAACACTAAAGACTGAGCACTCAATGCACCAAGAGAGGAGAGGAGAAAGGGGAATCTACACTATCACTAACCTAAAGTTAGTAGAGAAGAAAAATACTTTCTAAAGACTTTAACCCACTTACTACCTGGAGCTCTGGAGATCACGATGCTTCAGCTAGCCGCAGCAAACGAGATCTGGGGGTTGGGTCATTTTATAAATCTTTTTGGCTCTGGTAGTATATTTTGTTATCGTAGGTTACAGGAAGCACTTTTGTGGTTTGTTAACAGTGCATAAAGAGGGAGTGGCTTGCTTCCTTCAATTTAGTTTACTCTTTTTAGGTCAGCAATAAGGAAACTTACTGTTTTTTCTACACCAGGAGTGCTTCCTTCTTTTGGACATAACAATGTTTTGATACTACTGTTGTAACTAATTAGACATATGTTTGTTTAGAATTGGGTCCAGTGGACCAATTTCCAACATTTATACTGGGGTGTTAACAGGATGCAAAGGTTTATATCTTGAAGTGCTTTATCTGTTTTATGTTGTCTATCTATAAGTGATATTTGTGTGCCTATTAATCACTCTGGGTTAGTATTTTGGTTTTGTATCAGTAAACAGTGTTATTTCTTCTTGAGCTGGGTCTGCTTGAATATGCTGTTTTATGTTGTAACTGTGCATATATGTATGTGTATACATGTTAAGATATAGCAGATTTTATAGACCTGTTTTTTGGGATCTATATATATATATATATATACATATATATATATATATATATATATATATATATATATATATATATATATATATATATATATGTATGTATATATATATATATATATATATATATATATATTGGTCTACTTGAGTTGGACGAAAGACCAGAAGATCGAAATCCGGAACACCGAGATGAAAACAACGAAACTGCAGAACACCAAAAAGTGCGAAATTCAAAATCCCAATGTTATGGGAGTTTGAATTAGCGCTTTTCATGTTCTGCTGTAGGTAAGTGTGTGTGTGTGCGTGTGTGAGTGTATTTGTGAGGGGAAATGCTGTGTGTAAGTGTGTGTTGTGACTATGGTGTGTGTGTGTGTGTGTGTGTGTGTGTGTGTGTGTGTGTGTGTGTGTGTGTGTGTGTGTGTGTGAGGGACTGTACTGTGTGGGTGTGTGCTTGCCTTGTGTGTCTGTTTGTACGAAATCAGGGTTAGAATATTAAAGTAGGGAGGTGTGGGGGGTGCAGGAGGGCTTACCCCCTGCCTTTCATTAGTGTAGGGTGTTTTGTTTAGTAGTGTGGGGCAGCTGTGTGTGTGTGTTTTGTGTCTTATGTGTGTTTTGTAGACTTATGTGTTTTTCGGTGTTCTAGGGTTTCGTTGTTTTTGTCTCGGTGTTCTGAGTTTCGTTCTTCTGGTCTTTCGTTGTTATGAAGTAGACCCATATATATATATATATATATATATATATATATATATACACAAGTCTGTAACATTTTGGTAGGGTATGGTTTGTTTTGGCATACTCAACATTTTTTACATTGCTGGAATTAGATCAGGGTCGTTTTGCTGCTACAGTTTTAGTTCTGGACTTTATGAGTTTCTAATAATACCGTAGGTATTTCATTTAGACCCCACATGAATCTCATTAATATTTTGAGGGGGTTTGTCAGCAGATAAAGAGGATATCCAAGTCTTTGGTTTATACAAGGGCAATGAGCAAGTTATTAATAGTAATCAATCCCTAGATAACGGATGTATATCCATTTTTGATAAACTTTATAAGAATATGAAAACTTTGAGAGCCAGTGTTTGGCATGTCAAGCTTTTTAGGGCATATATTGAAAAAGGTATCTTATCTAGGGGCCAAAGAATTTAGATTAGACCTCTGGTGGGACAACCTGATGATTTGTTGCTCACGGCTTGGTCTAATATACAACAAAACACATCTATGGAGTTTGTTAAAACTTTGCATGCATTCTATGAATGTAGAATTGAAACCCAAATTTCTGAAGTTACAACTATTTGTCAGGGAGACAAACAGTTTGAGGGTTGATCTACATATAAGAACTGTTTGCAAAAACTAGGTGCTGACGTACTAGATTTTGAGAAGGAGTTAAAGGAGCATAAGCTCTGTAAATTTAATAGGGATCTTAAGGATTACAGTCAGGGTCGGCCTTTTGAACAAGTAAAAAGTTTTAAATTTGCCAAAACTGAGGCTTCTCATTTGGGTCAAAAAAAGAAAAAGGAAAAAAATCGATTCTCAAAAAGTTCAACAGTGATACTTTGGGGGAAGAATCCTTTTCATATACAGATACAGAAATAGATACTTCCCAAACCTCACCAGCCCACAAGAGGAGATTATCCTTGGGGGGGGGGGGGTTAATGTGGAACAAGGTAGAAGCAAAACCCCTTTAGGGGTAGAAGAAGGAGAGGGGTCATAAACATAATTACAAACCCCAATCCAAACTTTACCCTGGAGGCGATGTTGCAAATTTTGGAACAGAAACAAGTACCAACAATGTCATAAATATTTCATCTGCTGTACTATCTGAATCGGAATATGAGCTTTTGAATAAAGGTTTAAATTTCATCCCTGCATTCTTTGTTTCTGAAAGCACTTTGGTTGATGATTTACTGTCCTTTTGTAGACTACTTAATCTTAAATTATTTTTCAGCAATATGGACAACAGAATCAAGGATGAATCCATTGAACCTGGATTTGAATTTCATCCTTCAACTTTCATCCCTCTTATGAATAAACATGTTGACATCTTTTAAAAATGTATTCTTAAGGAATTACATTTTGGTTTTAATAAACAAGATTTTTTTTCCCTTCCAAATAATCTTACTAAGGCAGAGATGCAGGTGTTAGATAAATTACATAGGGATAAAAATCTAGTCATTATTGAAGTGGATAAACGTGGGTCTACAGTAGTGATGGACTGGTCCATGTATGCTACTGAAGCAAATAAGCAGTTGCAGGATGGTAGATTTTATGTTGCAATGTCCATTGATCTAACATCTAGATTCAAAATAGAAATTGATGAATTTCTGGACATTGCTGTGAGTGAGGGAATCATTTATGATAAAACTTGTTTTCATCTTAAAGTTAAAAATCCATTGCCACAGTATTTTTACCTCCTTTCCAAAATACACAAAAACATCAATAATCCACCAGGCTGACCCATAGTTTCAGGGAGGGGTTCACTGACAGAGCCGCTTTCTTTCTATTTGACTAAATATTTGAAACCACTATTGAAGGCAGTCAGGGCTAGAATACAGGATACAACCAAATTTCTCAACATCATATCAGACACTCAAATGGAACCTGGATGGTTGATGTGTACTCTCGATGTGACTTTGTTGTATACCAGTATTCCCCACTGGGCCGGCCTTATGGCTTTGGAATTTTGGTTGGGAGAAGTATCATTGTATAGTCCTTTGTTCAATACTTTTCTTCTATGTCTGATGGAGCATGTTCTCACAAAAATGCTTTTTATTTCAATGGAAACTGTTACTTACAGCTTAAGGGCACAGCTATGGGTGCTTCATTTGCACCCATTTACACCAATTTATTTATGGGATACTTTGAGCATATGATGATTTATGACAACAGCCACAATATATTAATCGAAGAAATTGATATTTGGATGCAGTTTTTGGATGACTGCTGGATGATTTGGAAATCAGATACCACATATCTACAGGAGTTTGTTCAATATCTTAACGAGAATAAATGAGGTATTCACTTTACAGTGAACTTTGATACACAAACCATTTCCTTTCTAGATGTGATGTTGAACAGACAGACAGATGGTACTCTGACAACCTCAGTTTTTCGTAAGTTATATCATACTAACAACTTGTTGCATGCATCCAGCTGTCATCCAAAATATTCCAAAATCTCAATATATGAGAATTTGGGGCATATGCTCTAGCAATCAAGATCTTACCTTTTTTAATACTGATCTGAAATCTCAGTTTGCTGAACGTGGCTATTCACCAACACATCTACTGAAAATCAGTAATGAAGTTAGCAAAATACCTAGGAAGGAATTACTTACATATTACAATCACAGGCCCAATGTTGATTCCAAAATCAGATTTGTAACCACATTTGGTAGGAATACACACCAATTCATGAATGTGATACAACATCATTGGGATATTTTATTATTGGATGATCAGTTATGTGAAATGTTGCAGAAAAAATAAGTTATGTACTTACCATAACGTTCCATATTTGTAGTCCATCTCGCGTACATTCTTGCTGGATGAGTTCAGAGCCGATACTCGGCTCCTGCTTGACTGATACTAAAGCTTGAGAGCTTTTACTAGCTCGAGGCTAACCCCTATCCCATGGTGCCTCATGGCAATTCCCCAGATCTTGTTTGCAAGAAAGCAATAAGTACATAATAGTTATGAAACTATCAATAACTGTGTACATACAGAAAAAACATTAAGTAACATTATCTGTGGCAGGTGGAAAAGAACTACAACCAGGTCAAACAGCTTAAGTATAGTCCACCAGATCCTCCAGGAACAGGAAGGGGGCAGGAGGGAGGGGCACAAGAATGTAGGCGAGATGGACTACAAACATGGAACGTTATGGTAAGTACATAACTTCTTTATGTTATGTAGTCCTATCTCGCCGTAATTCTTGCTGGATGGGACAGCATCTTTATCCTGGGTGGCTCAAGTGAAGAGACTCTTCAGCACAGTGTACCCAAAGGATGACCTGTCCTGGGAGGCCAAATCCAATTTGTAATGAGTGACAAAGGTATGTGGTCTTGCCCAAGTAGCTGATGCACAAATAGTAGCAATTGGGAGCCTAGATCTAAACGCACATTAAGTTGATACTGCCCTTGTAGAATGGCCTTTCACCTTGTTGGGTAACTGTTTACCAGCAGTCTGATAAGCAAAGGAAATGCAATCTGAAAGCGATTTTGAAAGGGTAACCTTAGAAACAGGCAAGCCTTTATTTTTGTCTGAAAAGGAAACAATTGATCTGATTTTCTAAGTTCTTTAGTCCTGTGTAAAACCTAGGAATTCTGTGGACGTCTAGTTGGTGTAGCCTGTATTCAGATTTATTAGAATGATTTGGAAAAAAACACTGGTAGCTCAATAGTAGTGTTAAGATTATGTTCTGAGCATACTTTAGGAAGAAAGGAAGGGTTAGTCCTAAGTGAGACTCTATCCTTGTGGAAAACAATGTAAGGGGGTCAAATAGTAAGAGCTTGCAGTTCTGAGACTCTCCTAGCAGAGGTTATGGCTACTAAGAATAGTGTTTTCCAGGATAATAATTTCAGATCCGATGAAGAAGATAGTTCAAAGGGTGAATAAATTAAGGATGTGAGAACTAAGTTTAGGTCCCAGGGTTCTGGTGGCTGTTTGATTGGAGGCCTGAGAAGGAGAACTCCCTTCAAAAATGTTTTGCACAAAAAGTGGGACATGATGGGATTTCCCATGAATCCAAAATGGTAATTAGAGATGGCAGCTAATTGGACTACTGTAGCAACTACAGCCCCTTCATGAAAGATGGATGCAAGGAACGACAAAACAGATTCTATAGGAGTATAGGGATCTAAGCCTTGATTTACAGCTCAAATGGAGAACATTTTCCATTTACTGGAGTATACCTTCTTAGTGGAAGGCTTGTGGGAAGAAATCAGAATGTGTTTGACAGAAGGTGAGAGGGAAACACACCTGACTATACGTGGAACTAGAGCAGCCATGCCCCGATTGATGAATCAGTAGATCTAGAGAGGGTTCCAGAATCCATGGTTCCTCCAATAGGTAGGGCCACAGAAAGGGAAACCAGATTTGGTAAGGCCAGTAAGGAGCAATGAGGATCAGGGTACTCTTCAACTGTTTGGCTTTCTGTATTACCATTGGAATGAGAGGAAAAGGTAGAAAGGCACAAAGAAGTCCCAGGGGGCCAATCGTGGACTAGAGCAACCCTGGGTGACATCCCCAGATGGGGAATTAGGGCAAAGTAGTTGCTTCATTTGGTGTTCAGGTGTGTAGTGAATAGGTCACAGCAAGGCTGGCCCCATCTGTAAAAGATCTCTTTCACAACTTCTGCATTCAGGAACCACTCATGAGGCATCAGAATTGCTAGACTGAGTTTGTCTGTTATCACATTGGAATTCCCTGGAATGTGCATTGCTACCAGAAAGCACTGAGTGTCCATCACCCATTTCCAAACTCTTAAGGCCTCTTGGCAAAGCGGGTAAGATTTGGATCCCCCTTGCTTGTTTATGCACCACACAACAGACATGTTGTCTGATTGAATCGCAATTGTCCCGGTGGGAAGAGAGCTGTGAAGTGCTTGCAACGCATATAGCACCACTCTCATCTCCAGAACATTGATGTGCAAGTGGTTCTCGTGGTTCTGCCAAGTACCTTGGACCATCATTCCCAGATAATGCCCCCCCCACATCCTATCTGGGAGGCGTCCATGGTCAAAACTACCTTTTCTTGAGGAGGAACAAGTGGACAACCTAAGAGAAGTTGTTCCGTATGCAACCACCATGTCAGATCCTTCTTGCAGGTGTTTGTGATAAGAATCTGATGAGACAGGGGAAGGTCCTACATTGACCATTGGGCAAATAGTAGCCACTGAAGTACCCTCATGTGCAGATGGGCCAGAGGAACTAATAGAATGGAGGAAGCCATAGTCCCTAGGACTTGAAGGACTACCCTGGCCTGAACTTTGTGACTATTTAGCAAGGATCTGACTTGGTTGCATAATGATTCTACTCTTTCTGGTGTTAGTCTTGCTGACATGGTGGTTGAGTCTATTTCTGAGCCTAAAAATACAATGTGCTGCAATGGAGATACGGCTGATTTTTTTAGGTTGACTGTGATGCCTAGACTGACGCACAAGGATAGAGTCTCATCCCTGGTTCTGATGAGTTGATGCTTGGTAGAAGCAGTGAGGAGCCAGTCATCTAGGTACGGAAACACCTGGAATCCTTGACGTCTCAGGTGAGCCATTATTACTGCCATGCATTTGGTGAACACTCTGGGGGCTGTAGTGAGGCCAAAGGGCAGTGTTCGAAACTGAAAATGACTGGCTCCCAGCTGGAAGCGTAAGTGTCTTCTGGAGCGCCTGCCCATTTTGATGTGGTAGTACGTGTCCTGAAAATCTACTGAGCACATCCAATTGTTTTTCCTGATAAAGGGAAATATCGACTGCAGAGTGATCATTTGGAACTTCAATTTCTTTACGGACTTGTTGAGTCTGGTGAGATCTAGAACTGATCTCCAGTCCCCTGTCTTTTTTGGAACTAAAAAGAATCGAGAGTAAGTTGCAGATCCTATTTGCTCTGTGGGGACTTCTTGGATGACTCTTTTTTGCAGCAACGAGATGACCTCTGATGTTGCACAGTCTAGATGAATGGGTGGCACGTCTGGTAGAGACCAGTTTACTGGGGGATCGGAAACAAAGGTGATCAGATAACCTCTGGATATTATGGTCTGTACCCAACGATCTTGTGAAATGTTTAGCCAGGCACTTGGGTACAATGACAGACGACCTCCGACTGCCTCCAGAGACAGACAGTCGGCCAACAATCCAGGGGCGATGGAAGGGACAGAGAAGGTTTCTCTATCTCCCTGGTGTTGCAGACCTCCTCTGCCACAAGGATGGCGTCTTTCATTATATCCTCCCCCTCTGCCCCTAGGGGAGGGTTTACCTTGTGCCTGAGGGAAACCTTTTTGGGATTTACAGAACCACATTTTCTCTCCTGTATTACCCATGGGATAGGGTCTAGACAGAAGGGAGAAATTGACTCTGACAGCAGATAAGGTTTTCCCTTCCTGTCGCACCTGGTCAAGATCTCTTTCACCTGAGATCCAAAATGAGATGGACCATCAAAGGGGACGTTGGTGAAGGAAGACAAAGGATTCCGTGAAGTTGCAAAGATGCATCCAAGAATGTCTCCTAAGAGAGATGGCTGCCCTACTCGCTCCATCCCCTGCATACGATATCAGCCTCATGGAGGAGTTAGCTATCGACGTAAGGGTGGACAGCTGTGCCGAAACCTTATCCATGGATCCCGGAGCTACTGAACCTTGAAGGGCATCTCCCAACTCCTTCAGGAGATCCCTCTGAAGTCGAGTGAAATGGGTAAGGTAATTCAGCGATCTTAGAGTAAATGCCACTGAAGAGAAGGTACGTTTCCCATACCTATCCATCATCCTGGACTTCTTGTTAGGAGGATGGATATTAGAAGATCTTTTGGACAACTCCTTCTTGTTGGCCGCTGCTACCACCATAGCATCAATGGGAACTCCTTTGGAAAGAAAGGACTTATCTTCCAGTGCAGTCGTAAATTTGTTTGGCTTCCTTGGGACAGGCTCCACTGTGTCTGGGGAGATCCAGGCTTTCCACGATATAACCCCTAAGAGCTGGTCATAAGGAGGTGTCACCCAGAAGGTGGAAGGTCAGAAACCAAAAGCCTCAAGATACACTGATTCTTCCTCAGTAGGGTTAGAGATCTTCCCATCACCCCTCTGTCTAAGGATTTCTAGGATGTAAAAAAAAGAGACATCCTCAGAGGAGGATCTAGGGGACCCTTCTGATTCCTCCAAATCAGTGTCAGACATGACAGACCCAGGTGAGTCAACATGCTTTCTCCTACAAAGTCTCTTCCGAGGGAGCTCTCCAGTGGGATAATTTGGGGAGGTCTCAGAAGAGGGGGCACCTCCAATGGGGGCTGCTTGAGTCTCTGGTTCCCTATGCTGTGGGGAAGGCAGGGAAGAAGAGGTTGCTGCTGGCTGCTGGTGGGACATCGGTTCCAAAGGTATGGCTTTTGCAGAGGCTAAAGCCTTCTCTATTGCTTCGAAAGCCTTTCCTCCCTGCTCCGAAGAAGACCTCCACTTCAAGGAAATGGATGGTCAGTTCCGAGCAAGGGGGAATGGCTCTGAAGCAGATGTGGGAACCAAGCTGAGTCGAGCCGAAGCACCGAGAGGGTGGGTCAGTTCCGAAGAAATCCCAGGGTGACTATCCCCCTTGGAGTCAACTCAACAGCGTCGAATCCCAGATCCCTCGGCTCCTGGCTGAGCCACTGAGGATACAGTTATCAGTTCCGAGGAAGCAGGAAGAATCCTCAGAACTGATGGATCCAACATCGAAGAACCTGAAGTGATTGGCTCCGACAGCAAAGCAGTCGGAAGAGGAGCAGTGGTTTGCAAAGGGGTCGGCTCTGAAGCCTTTGGGTCCAAAGGGCTCAGTTTTCTTGCCAGAGCTGGGTCAGAAAGCAACCTCTTCATCACCCGCTCGATGTCCTCATCTGAGAGTGTCCTGGAGGATCGGGTGGAGACAGAAGGAGATCTCCTCCTCTCCAAAATAGGGGATATCAAGGTAGGTGAGATAGGGTCAATGTCAGGTAATTGTCTCGGTACCGAAGGTTGCCTCGGCACCGAAAAGACCAATGGTACCGATAGAGAAGAAGTGTAATTGGAGCCAGAACTCCTTGGCTCCGAGGCTTTGGTCTTTTTTGACAGTTCAGAAACTGGAGCCGAAGATTTTCGTTTTGAAGCCTTAGGAGCTGTCTGACCAAGTTCCAGCTTTTCCTGGAAGGAACTGGTCATAAGACCCCTATCTTTTAAGTTTTGTTTCCTCTCGTTCAAAACCCTAGTACTGAAGGCATGGCAAAAGGTACAGGGCTCTTGTAAATGTGCTTCGCCTAAGCAGTACACACAGCTAGTGTGACTATCTGTCAGACATCTTTTGTGAACATTTATCACATTTTTTAAACCCTGAAGGGCAATGGTCCTTGTGTTCTCTGTCCTTTTCCTTAGACATACTAACAGGAACAAACTAAGAAGGTACCTAGAAAGGATACCAACACTAAGTATACTAAATTACTATCTACTGACAACAATACCAACAAGAACAGTAAAGATAGAAAAGGGAAAGATTCTATTTGTTTTTATTTTTTTTTTGTATTTTTTTTTTTTTTGAAGAAACACACAGGGAGGAAAGGCCCTCTAACTTAAATGGGCAACTACAGCTCTCTAACTGAAATGGGCCGTGCAATCCTATGGGAAGAAATAGGGGTCAAACACTCAGTACAATCACACAATAAGCTAGAAACTACAAGGAAACTACAAGGAATCAAGATAAGGAAAAAAAGTGCAAAAAAAAGCAAGATTTAGTAAATAAATCTTTTACTTAGACAATGAGTCAGTAAGGAGACAACCTCGAACCTTTTGCGGCAAACGAGATCTGGGGAATTGTCATGAGGCACCATGGGATAGGAGTTAGCCTCGAGCCAGTAAAAGCTCTTGAACTTTAGTATCGGCCAAGTCGGAGCTGAATATCGGCTCCGAACCCATACAGCAAGAATTATGGCGAGATAGGACTACATAATATTAGATGTTTATTTTCTTTTCACAGAGGGACAACTTTGGGTAGCCATTTTAATTTCTACAACCATCTACCTCATACGACCGATACAATTCAGACAACAATAGATGGTACTAGATTGGTGGGATGTTTCCCCTGCAATCATTGTACTTTTTGTAAACACATTGTTAAAACTGAAGAATTCACCAGTAAAAACACACCCCTGATCTTTCAGATAAATACATTAGTAAATTGTAATAGTGATTGGGTTGTGTATCTGGCTAAATGCACATGTTCAGCATTCTATGTGGGACAGACTTCTAGACCAATGAAGTTGCGCATCTCAGAACATCTCAGCAATGTTAGGAATAGGGTTCTCACCAATGCACTATACAAACACACCACTTGTCATGTCATTGGTAAGTTTATTATTATTGACAAAGTGTATGGTTTCAAATTTTCCAAGGCTGGCTGGCATGATATACTTAACAAGAAAGAGAAGGCTTTGGTAGTTAGACTAGGGGGATTATTTCCTCCTGGCCTAAATTATCATTTATAATATTATAAACAATATTTATTTTATTTTTTATTTTATTTTTTTTTTTTTGTATTTTTAGGTACATTTTGATTGGTTATGGTAGCACTAGCATGGTCTATAAATAGACCAATGATTACATTTGTCTTTTGTACATTGATAAAGGCTTTTGGCCGAAACTGGTCTGTAGTGTGGAGATCATTAAAATCCTTCTTTCCCCTATTTTGGTGCTGGTTTTTGTTTTGTTTTGCTGATTCACTTCTTGAGCCTTTACACCTGCCATTTGAGTGGAGGTTTCATTCATTGGACTTGCTGGTTCTATCAGTGAGCAAGTTTGCTACCCAAATGCTAACAAATGGACTGATGTCTAGTCGAGAGTGGGGAATAGTATTGAAGGCTTTGGCCAGGTGAAGGTAGGCAGTGTACACTGTCTTCCCCTTGTTCATGGCTTTGGTGACTGCCTCAAAGAAGTCAACCAAGTTTAATAGGCATGAAGTCTCCTTGACGAAACCAAACTGTGTGGGATCTGTCCTTGTTAATGAGGTCCATGATAACCCATTCCATGGCCTTGCAGATCAGGCTAGTTAATTTGATGGGTCTATAATTTCCTGGATCGGTGGATGCTCCACCTTTGTGCAAAGGGATGACAGTGGCTGTCCTCCACTTGGCTCGGACAAAGCTGGTACTCATCCTTTGGTTGAATAGGGTGCCTAATAGCGCTGCAAGTTCCTGCCTGAATTCATGTAGGATGAACTAGTCTTATATGTAAAGCCATTATCATGGAAATGATCAATACAGATATAGTAAACCAACGGACCACTCACAACTGTTTCAGGCTTCGATGCAAGCAAGACTGATGTCATGGTGTCAGATGGCTTCCTTTATACCCAACCATCCTGATATCATGGTAGGACATCCACCAGCTCATGGAGGAGGGAGTTTTTTACTCTGGTAGTTTGGCCAAACAAGGGCTTCCAAAGCAGGAAATCCCATAAGTCAGGACTGCAACAGTGAAGCCCAAAGAACATCATCATATACCCTGCTGATCTTGGGGTCAGCAGATGATTGCTCCCAAATGAATACATCCCTCAATCTAGCCAGCATTAGGGAAAAAGAAAAAATTTGCCTGGGTTTCTGAACTTGTTCGTCCAAAGAGGAAACTGGCTAATCAGACTCTGACACTTCTATAACCCCAGTTTCCAGATCCCCTTCAAAATCAGGATCCTTGAGTTACTGAATGAGGGTGGGAGCACCGCTGTTACTCATAACCGAGTTTGTACCCCACAATCAATGGCCTAAATAATGGATCTAGCAATAGCCACCAGCTCAGTTAGAAACAGAGCCGGAGAATTTTGCCCTACATAATTGTGGGTCCTTTGTCTCTCTTTAGCATGCACTACACTAGTGGGAGAATCCCCGTGGGAGACATATCAACCCTGGCAACAGATTCCCCTGGACCTAAAGAATTTGGTTTTCCCCTACCTGAACCAGGCAGTGGTACAACCTCAGAAGATCCGCCTGACTCTGCTGTAACATACAGCTGTGGTACTAACATCACATCAGGGGACCTGAAAGCAAAATAAGGTGAGTGGTCTAATAGCTTACCCAAGGCTACTGCAGAGTCACAAGCTGTAGGCTGAGGCATATTCTTGGTTTATTTCTATGCTTTTAGATGCACAAGGGGTAGAAGGTGGGGGGCACAGTATTTGAGTCCATCAAGTCAGGGGGAAAAAACATAGGTAGAACAATATCGAATACTGGTTGTAGGTCAGCCCAGTAAAAAATGGACAAATTGCACTATTCTCCCTCTAAATAACAATATGAAGTCTATTTCTGCAGGGATACTATTCTGAACACTGCACTGAGTAAAATTGACAGTACTTTCAGTAACACAGTTCAAAGAACAAAAGATACATGTCATAAAAGTCCCCCAGTTATAATAAACAAAGTTAGTCTCAGCCTCAAAACGGTAGACATAGCATAAAATAACCTTAGATAAGGAATAAAGTATAAACTTATGAGAAATTCCTGTCAGAAGTGTTTAACATACAAAATGGTGCTAAAATTATGATTTAAACTAAAAAAAAATAATTTAAAATGGTGTAAACGAACACACCACCTCAAATAATTATAATCTTAAAGAAAAAAAAATGCAAATAAGTTTTCCTGTCAAAACTTTAAAATGAAGCTTTTAATCAACATAAGTAACAACGCAATTAACTTGCAGCTCTGGAAGCACGAGGCAATGACAAGAACTGTAGTAAAAAGGCCTCAGTACAGAAATTCAGTTAAACATTCACCAATGGCCATATAACACATTACAATGGTTAAAAGCCCACAGAAACCAAGAATTAACTTATTAATAAACAGTATAAAGCTTATACTGCAGGTACTGTAAAACCTCAAGCACATGCAATTTTCTGTTTAAAAAAAACAAGCAAAACAGCAGTATATAGTACTCAATCACTTACAGAAAAAGCAGAGGGAGGAAATAAATCCCAAAAAGTTTTCTTATCTGAACTCAGCAGCTGAAGAGATACCGAATAAGGAGCACTCTTCCAAGAGATGCTTCTCTTATTATGGCATTAGAAAACAGAAAGGATCATGTCTGTGGGTCTGAAAGGCAGTCCCTGCACTACCAGGTGATTGGTTCATCACACCCACAAGACAAGCAGTTGGAGGGAATCTGAACTTTGGTAGATTGCCAGAGATATAGTAGCAGAGCACCACTATCTAAATGTCAGCAAGGCAGTGTGTTTGTTGAGCACAACAGACCATATTGATGTTTTATTTTCATTTACACACATTATATGTTGCAAGTTTTGTTTCTTTGTAACAAATATATTTCAGTCCAGCATTACATAAATCACTCAATTCCTGCCTTCTCATAAACCTCACTCTTCCTCCTGAACATTATTCTGCATACATTGTTCCCACAAATTCCATTTATTTCTATGCAATCTGCTCCTTTCCTTTTCTAAAAATCCCTCTTCCAGTTCTTTTCTTTCTTTTACAATATTTAATTTAGTTTCCATATTCTAGTGATTGCTTTTTGGCAGCTTACAGAAATAAACATAATAAAGCTTTACTAGGCAATTCAGATCCTGCATCCCAGCTCAAAAGAATTGTTTCCTTAGTTACATCTCCTGCTCAGGTAATGAGGATGGAATAGTGAAGTATAGGTACAGAGAGGAGCTCAAGAGCTAGATAAGTCTGGAGTATGAGGCCGAGTCAGATCTGATTTTCGGATCCGAACCCATGGGTTGAGGAAGAATGAAAAGACAAAATCAAATCCAACAATTTATTTATTTATTTGTTTGTTTAGTTATTAACTAGATAAGCAGATTGGACAAGGGACTATTTCAACTAAAACTTGAGTACCATTGTGCGAAAGTTTACAACACAGCAATAATCCATGACTGTATCTGGGTATATCAGGCTGTATCTATGGTCAGTGTGGTTTGATCAAAAAGTCAATGCCTGAGTGATTAAAAAAATGCAAACATGAGTAAATCCTGATATACCCACACACAGGGATGGATTACTGCTATTATACAATGACACTATTTAAGAAAAAAATGTCTTACCTTTCTTAAATAATGTCTCTGTATAATGACACACCAGTTATTTTCCATGTCGTCCTCCTATGGTGTGTACTGCATATGTGTATGGAACTTATTTTCACACATTTATACAGTAAGTACATCAGTGCTGCGCAGGAGAAAGATAATTTCCGTAGCTGTTTTTTTTTTTTTTAACCATTTAAAAAATTCTGAGATTTTAAAAGAAGCAGGGAAAAGAGACAAGGAAAATCAGGTATGTTTTGGTTTCTTTACTTTTGTATAACATACCTGATTTTTCTCATATTTTGCTCTGTCCTCCAGCATATACTAATAAAATCTGGCTGCTCAATAGTACATCACTTGCTGTACACATTTTGGTGTATGCTCAATTTACAGTGGACACTTTGGTTGAGCTGTCCAATCACTGTGCTCATTTTTGAATAGTCATGAGCCTTTATTATATAATTCCTTAGACTGAAACATGGCTCAAACAGCACTACCATACAATATTTTAAAATAATAATGTTTTAATACAACACATATCAAGTATGTATTACACATCGCAAACAGAAAATGAAGCTAAATGATTAGAAGCTGCAGTTGGTTAGACAGGTTAGAGATGCAAAACTATAGCAGGGGTACAAAAAAAATAACAGTTTGCATCAGACCATACTGCTCATACATGGCATAATATATAAAAAGAGGGCTGGCATTACACAATATGCTATTTAAAAAGAAGTTATGTACTCACCATAACATTCCATGTGAGTTGTTCATCTCGCCTTCATTCTTACTGATGGGTTTGGAGCCGATCCTCGGCTCCGACTCGGCTAACTGCAAAAGCTTGAGGTCTTCAACCAGCTTGAGGCTGGGTCTATATTAGAAGACTGAATGTTTAGCTGATCTAACACCTAAACATTGATCTTCTAATATCGAACCACACAATGTCGAACGTCCCAGGGCCACAATACAAAAAAATTACTTTACATCTAAATTAACTGGGGGGCTTCGCCCCACACCCCCCCAACTAAATATACCAACTCCAAGATCGCTCAACAGTAGGGAAATAGCAAACTCCAGCGAACGGCCAAGGGAAATCTTTCCCTGCGTTAAATCATCCATTCACCGTTTTTTGCTCTCGATATTAGAAGATTGATGTTTAGGTGTTTCGATCCCCTAAACATTCAGTCTTCTAATATAGACCCTCGAGGCCAATTCCCTATCCCATGATACACCCTGATCTTTCCTCAGATTTATTTGCTGCCAACTGACTACCCACTAGTATTAATATGCCACTCTGAGAGCTGTATAAGAGACAATGCACCGTATAAGAAAGGTGATGGACCTCAAATAGACTGGATGAGGGTTGGAGGGTGGGACATAAGAATGAAGGCGAGATGAACAACTCACATAGAATGTTATAGTGAGAGCATAACTTCTTTATGTGAAGTTGTTCTATCTCACCGTTCATTCTTACTGATGGGTAGCGTCCCAAGCACCATCTTTCTCGCGTGGCTCATGGAAGAATATTCCTCAGAACTATGGAACCAAAGGAGGTCCTGTCCCTGAAGGCCTTGTCTACTTTGTAATGAGTGATAAAGGTATGAGGTCTTGACCAGGTAGCTGCTGCACAAATAGAATCTAATGGTAACCTTGCAGAAAAAGGCTAATGATGTTGAAACAGCTCTAGCAGAGTGGGCCTTTATTTTCTGTTGTAAGGGAGCATTCTCTGAACTATAAATGAAGGAAATGCAATCTGATAGCCATCTTGACAAGGTTACTTTTGTCACTGGGGTACCCTTTTTTGACCCCGAACAAGAAACAAAGAGCTGCTCCGTTGATCTGAATTGTTTTGTTCTATCTAGATAAAATCGGAGTTGTCTATCAACATCAAGTTTGTGCAGCATGTGTTCCATCCTATTTGTGTATTTAGGAAAGAAAATGGGCAACTCAATGGATTGGTTAAGATTTGTCTCTGAACAAACTTTTGGTAAAAAGGATGGCTTAGTTCTGAGCGAAACTCTGTCATTATGGAAAATCAGATAAGGAGGTCTGATGTTCAAGGCCTGCAACTCAGAAATCCTCTGAGCAGAAGTAATAGCTTTCAAAAATATAGTCTTCCATGAAAGGAATTTCAAAGGACAGGATGAAGCTGGTTCAAAAGGAGGTAATATAATTCTGGAGAGAACAGAATTTAAATTCCATGGCATGGCTGGAGCTCTGGTTGGTGGTCTCAAATGAATGGTACCTTTAAGAAAGGCTTTAGAGAGTCGATGTGACATGAAATTAGGAACTTGGAAGCCAAGATGAAAGTCTGAGATTGCTGCTAATTGAATTCTGATGGTAGCTGCAGCAGCTCCTTCATTGAAAAATGTAGTCAGAAATTCCTATATAGATGGGATCAAAGCTAGGTAGAGATCAACATCATTCTGAGATGCCCATAGAGAAAATCTCTTCCGTTTGCTAAGATATAACTTTCTGGTGGATGATTTAT
This sequence comes from Protopterus annectens, assembly GCF_019279795.1. Taxonomy (NCBI): domain Eukaryota; kingdom Metazoa; phylum Chordata; order Ceratodontiformes; family Protopteridae; genus Protopterus; species Protopterus annectens. The sequence continues at coordinate 467,362,941 of NC_056745.1, read as the reverse complement.
GAGAGGATGTTATAATATGTTGGGCCTCCGGTGAGAGGTTGTAAATCCTGGCTATTGTTGGAATTGGAGCAGCCAAGCTGTCAGTTTGAGGGAATGAAGAGAAGGATGAAGAGCCCCTGATGAATGGGTCAACAGATACAGAACTGGGTCCAGGATCCAGGGTTCTTCCAAGAGATGAGGCTGGAGGAAGGGAAACCAAATTTGCCGAGGCAGTAAGGGGCTATTAAGATTATGGTCCTTCCCAAATATTTTGCTTTCTGTAATATTTTGGGTATCAGAGGGAAGGGGGAAAGGCATAAAGCAGACCTAGGGGCCAATTGTGCACCAGTGTGTCCCTTGGGGTATCCCCTGGTGAGGGGATCAGGGCAAAGTAAATGCTGCATTTCGTGTTTGTTGGGGTTGCAAACAGATCGCAGCAAGGCTGGCCCCACCTGCAAAATATCCGTTCCGCTACTTGTTTCTTTGGGGACCACTCATGAGGCAGAAGAATTGCCCTGCTTAGCTTGTCTGCTATCACACTGGATCTCCCCAGGATGTGCATTGCTATCAGAAAGCGCTGGTTGGAGAATGCCCACTGCCATACTCTCGGGGCCTCTCGACACAGGGGGTAAGATTTGGTTCCTCCTTGTTTGTTTATGTACCAGACCACTGACATGTTGTCTGTCTGAATTGCAATTGTTCCTGGAGGCAGAGAGTCTCAAAAGGACTGCAATGCTAGAAGTACCACGCACACCTCCAGAACATTTATATGCAGATGAGCCTCATGTTTCTTCCAAGTGCCTTGGGCTGTTCTTCCCTGATAATGTCCCCCTCATCCTATCAAGGAAGCGTCCATGGTCACCGTGGCTATGGGACTGGGTAGAATTAGAAGTTATGTACATACCATAACGTTCCATGTTAGTTGTCTTCTCTCGTCTTCTTTCTTGCTGGATGGGTTCGGAACCGATCCTCGGCTCCGACTCAGCACTTGCTAAGCTCGAGAACTCATTTTACCAGCTCGAGGCAACCCTATATCCCATGATGCAAGGCGTGACTACCTCAGATCTCGTTTGGTAGCTAGAAGAAAACCCTGCCAAAAACACTTCTTCCCCAGGAAGAAGATTACTAACTGTAGAAGAAACTAGGCAAATAGCCACTAACAATAATGACTCTTCCGAAACCGCTGCTCCAGGAAACTGGAGCAGCGGTTTCGCCAGTTTTGTTCTTGTTTGATCCTAATAATGACTCTTCCTACTGGGAACTCTTGGAAAGAGTAACAACAACCCCAACAAAAGGAAGGTACAACCTCAAGATCAGTCCAGGCCAGGGGGAAGGAGGGAGGGACGCAAGAAAGAAGGCGAGAGAAGACAACTAACATGGAACGTTATGGTATGTACATAACTTCTAAATGTTAAGTTGTCAAACTCACCTTCCTTCTTGCTGGATGGGACCACGTCCCTAGCACCTCTATCCTGGGTGGCTCAATGGAACAGACTCTTGAGAACTGTGGAACCAAACCTAGCCCTGTCCCTGGAGGCCAAATCCAATTTATAATGAGAGACAAAGGTGTGAGGAGTGGCCCAAGTGGCTGCTGCACAAATGGTGTCAATAGGTAGCCTATCCTGAAAAGCTGTGGATGTAGACAGGCTCCTGGTAGAATGTGCTTTTGGTTTAGAGGATAATTGCTTGCCTCTAAGATGATAAACATAAGAAATGATAGAAGACAGCCACCTGGATAAGGTCACTTTAGAGACTGGGAGACCCTTTCTGTTCTCTGCATAGGAAAGGAATAGTTGATCAGATTTTCTGAACTGTTTAGTTCTGTCCAAATAATATCTGAGCTGACAATGGACATCTAAGCAATGAAGTTTTTGTTCAGCTTTGTTTGAATAATTGGGGAAAAAAACTGGCAAATCAATAGACTGGTTAAGATTCGTCTGGGAAGCAACTTTGGGCAAAAAAGATGGATTAGTTCTTAAAGACACCCTGTCTTTGTGAAAAACCAAGTAAGGGGGACAGACACAGAAAGCCTGAAGTTCAGAAACCCTTCTAGCTGAAGTAACAGCAAGCAAGAAAATTGTTTTCCAGGAAAGAAAATTTAAGGAGCAAGTAGCAGCCGGTTCGAAGGGGGGTAGAATCAAGGATGCCAGCATTATATTCAAATCCCATTGCGGAGGAGGATCTCTGATTGGAGGCTTCAGGAGAAATATACCTTTTAGAAAGGCTTTGCAAAGCTTGTGGGACATAATGCTTTGATCCGCTAACCCAACATGAAAATTAGAGATTGCTGCCAATTGGACTTTAACTGTAGAAGAAGAAGATCCCGATTGAAAAATCTCTGCTAAGAAGTCCAAAACTGAATGCAGTGGAGCTGTAAAGGGATCTATGTGTTTAGACTTTGCCCAGAAAGAAAAACGTTTCCACTTACTAGCATAAATCTTTCTGGTGGAGGACTTTAGAGAAGCTACTATGATGTTCCTAACAGGGTTAGAGATCATAGGAAGCCTGGCTAAGGAAGGAAGTGGAGCAACCAAGCAGTGAGGTTGAGAGAATGAATGGCCCGGTGCGGATGACCCGACTGGTGGGGCAGAAGATCTGGAAGTGGGTCCAGATGCCAAGGCTGGGCCAGGAGATGACGATGCAGGGACGGAAACCAAATTTGTCGAGGCCAGTAAGGGGCAATGAGTATCAACTTGGCTCTCAATATGGTAGCTTTCTGAATAACTTGTGGTATCAGTGGAAATGGAGGAAAGGCATACAGAAGTCCCCGGGGCCAATCCTGGGTTAGAGAGTCTCTCGGGGAATGGCCTGGTAGAGGAAAGAGGGTGAAGAAGTCTGGACATTTGCTGTTTTGGGGTGTAGCAAAAAGGTCGCAGGAAGGGAAGCCCCACCTCTGAAAAATCTCGTCCACTACCGATTGTTTGAGAGACCACTCGTGTGGCATGAGAATAGCTCTGCTCAGTCTGTCCGCTAAGAGGTTGGATCTCCCAGGGATATGCATTGCTATCAGAAACCGATGAGAGGAGATTGCCCATTTCCAAAGTCTGAGAGCTTCTCGACACAGTGGGTAGGACCTGGTCCCGCCCTGCTTGTTGATATACCAGACTACAGACATGTTGTCCGTCTGAGCTGCAATAGTCCCTAAGGGAAGAAAGTCATTGAGGGCTTGCAACGTTAAAAGCACTGCTCTCATCTCTAGGACATTTATGTGCAGATGGTATTCTATGGGTTGCCAAGTCCCATGGACCATCCTGCCCTGATAATGCCCCCCCACCCGATCAGAGAGGCATCCGTAGTGACTGTGGCAACCGGAACTGGGGGAAGAAACAGTCGGCCCTGATGGAGCAGAGGAGAAGACATCCACCAGGTTAGATGACTCTTGCACGACTGTGTGACAAAAATCTCGTGACTCATGGGGAGTTGCTGGAATGACCATTGAACGAACAACATCCACTGCAGAAGATGCATGTGGAAGCGGGCTAATGGCAGAAGAACAATGGCCGCAGCCATAAGACCCAGAACCTTCAGGACAAATTTGGCTCTGATTTTCTTGCTGAGTAAAATGATCCGAACATACTTCTGAATGTCCAGAATTCTGTTTTCTGTGAGTCTGGCTGACATGCTGATAGTGTTTAATTCTGCGCCTATAAAGGTAATAGATTGGCAAGGTGACAGAGAAGATTTTTTGAAGTTTATTGAAATCCCCAATTGCTTGCAGGTTTGCAGAGTGTAGTCTCTGGCCTGGAGAAGTTGATGCCTGGTGGTGGCGGAGAGGAGCCAGTCGTCTAGATACGGAAACACCTGGAATCCTTGACGTCTCAGATGAGCCGTAACCACTGCCATGCATTTGGTAAACACTCTGGGGGCTGTAGTGAGTCCAAAGGGCAGGGCTCTGAATTGAAAATGACTGGACCCCATCCGAAAGCGGAGAAACCTTCTGGAGCACCTGTGAATCTTTATATGATAGTACACATCCTGAAGATCATCCAGTTGTCCTTGCCCAAAAAGGGTAGAATGGACTGAAGCGTGACCATCCGGAACCTTGCCTTCTTGACAAACTTGTTTAGTTTGCTGAGGTCTAAAATTGGTCTCCAATCTCCCGTCCTTTTGGGGACCAAAAAGAATCTTGAGTAGATGCCGGATCCTACTTGGTCTGCTGGCACTATTTGGATGGCTCTTTTTGCCAGGAGTTTTGATACCTCCTGTTTTGCCAATTCCCATAGACCAGGTGAGACGTCTGGAATGGAATGATGAGGAACGGGATACCTCTCGAAAGGGATATTGTAGCCCTCGGATATGATCAACTGTACCCATTTGTCTTGAGAGAGGGAACGCCAGGCTATTGGGTACAGCGACAATCTTCCCCCGACTGCCTCCAAGGGTGGGCAGTCGGGCAACACCTCAGGGATGCTGGAAGGGTTTATCAGGGAGAGTCTCCCTGCTACCCTGATTCTGCGGACCCCCTCTGCCCCTAGGGTGGTGCCTATTATTATTACCCCCTCTGCCTCTGGGGGTAAACTGACCACGTGTGTCCGGCGTGACTCCTTGAGATTTACGGAACCACATTTTCCCTCCCTTCTGACCCTTTGGATAGGGTCTTGAAGGGGTGGAAAAATGGACTCCTACGGCAGAAAGGGTCTTGCCGTCTTGCTCACACCTGGTCAATGTATCCTTCACCTGCGGCCCGAACAAAGCTGAACCGTCAAAGGGGGTATTGGTGAAGGACGCCTTAAAGGGGTCTGCAAAATTACAAAGCCGCATCCAGGCCTGACGCCTAAGTGCCACTCCTGTGCCTGCGGCCCTACTCGCCCCATCGGCTGCATAAGAAATGAGCCGCATGGAGGAGTTAGTCAAAGAATTGAGGATTCCTAGCTATGAGGCAATTTTCTCCTGAGCCCCAGTTGCCGAAGGATCCTGAACCACTTCACCTAGCTCCTTGAGAATATCTCTCTGAAGCCTGGTAAAGTGACAAAGGTAGTTCAGCAAACGCATAGCAAAGGTCGCTGAAGAAAAAATCCGCTTGCCGTACCTGTCCATGGTCCTAGAATCCTTATTAGGAGGATGGACAGGCACAGAAGGATCAGCAAGTTCCTTCTTGGTGGCCGCCGCCACCACCATAGCATCAGCAGGGATGCCCTTAGAAAGAAACTGTTTGTCTGCAGGGGCTGTAATGAATTTGGAGGGCCTCCTAGGAACTGGTTCCACAGAATCCGGGGCTGCCCACGCCTTCCGAGCCACTACTTGCATGAGTGGGTCGAAAGGCGGAGACACCCAGGAGGTGGAGGGTCGAGATCTGAAATCCTCCAGGTATACCGACTCATCCTCGGAGGGGTTAATGGAAGGCCAGTTCCCCCTCTGCTTAAGGAGTTCCAGGATGTCTGAAAAGGAGACATCCTCAGAGGGGGACTGTGGGGAACCCTCCGACTCATCTAAGTCGGTATCTGATGTAGTAGACTCAGGGGAGTCTGTGTGCTTCCTCTTACACGTCCTCTTACGCGGGGGTTCTGCTGCAGGATCAGGAGAAACCTCGGAAGAGGAAGTTCTTCCCAATGGGGAAACCTGGGGCGATGGATCTCTGGGTCCGAGAGCAAGAGACTGGCAAGAGACATCAACAGGCACCGAAGAAGGAGGAGCTAAAGGGATAGACCGTTGACCTAGCTCGGGGGCTAGGACACTCCTCATCACCTCGAAGGCTCCTCTCCCAGGGAGGCCAGAAGACTCCCGCTCTGAAGAAACAGGAATCCCCAGCCCCACTGAAAGAGAAGGCTCCGAAGCGAATGTCGGTGCCGAGCTCACCAATGCCGAAGCTCCAAGAGGGAGAGCAGGGTCAGACAAGGGTCCGATGCCACTCGCCCCCTCGGAGCCGACAAGGGAGACTCGACGACCGGATCCCTCCAACGAAGGTCTCATGGAGAAGATTGGAGCCGAAGACGTCGGAGCCGAAAGGGGAAGTATCGGCTCCGGCGCACCCACAGTCACCGTTCCGAGAAGCTCCGGCTCCGAACTTTGAAGGAGAGTCGGAGGAAGAAGTTCAGGGGGAAGAGAAATAGCAGACGTCTGTTGAGACGGGCTATGGAGCATTTGGGCTAGTGCCTGTGACTTCAACAGTCTGCTTACCACACTCTCTAAATCATGGTCTGACAGCCTGGACGATCTTGAAGATCGGCTCCGATGGCTCCCCTCCGACAAAAGAGGAGATCCCGGTGCCGAACGAATCGACTCCAGGGAAGGAGACCAAGATCTTTTCCTGGATGGAGCCATCGGAGCCGAAGAGCCCTCGGCTCCAGATGGAGCTGAAGACTTGTCGGCTCCAATACTGGAAAAAGACACGTCAGCTCCGGCCGGAGCCGACAAAGTAATGGGTATCTGTGTGTCAGAGCCGGACGGAGCCGACACAACAACCTCCAAAGTGGAAAGATCGGCTCCAGCCGGAGCCAATCTCGACTCCGAAGGAGTCGGAGCCACAGCCGAAGGCTTAGAAACTACAGCCTGGGCTCTAGATGGCTTAGAGGGTTTAACCGACCCAGCCTTGGTCGGAGAACCCTCTGGCTTTAACAAGCCATGAAGAATTAATTTATTTCTTCGTTCCTGCAGGACTCTCTGGCTAAAGGAGTGACAAATGGCACAGGAATCCTGCAGGTGTAAAGGCCCCAGGCAATACACACAAGAAGTGTGCCCGTCTGTCAGAGACATTTTCTGACAGCACGAGTCACACTTCTTGAAGCCTGAGACCTTTACCTCTTTAGACATAATAATGTCCAAAAACAGACAGACACACAACAGTCACACAGTTAACCCCCAAAAAACACACACACAATCTGACAGGAATTAACTGACAGGGAGGCTTAAGGCCTGAAGAAAGGAAATAACTCCTAACGTAAAGGAAGGGAATATAGGGTAGGAGATACGTAAAGTATAAATAATATACCCAATAAAGGAAAATAGGAACTAAGGGAGAAAACCCTGACTAATCTTTAAGAAATTGAAACTTTACCTGAGCTGGTAAAAAGTAGACCTCTTCACGAAGTGGCAAACGAGATCTGAGGTAGTCACGCCTTGCATCATGGGATATAGGGTTGCCTTGAGCTGGTAAAATGAGTTCTCGAGCTTAGCAAGTGCTGAGTTGGAGCCGAGGATCGGCTCCGAACCCATCCAGCAAGAATGAAGGCGAGTTTGACAACTTAACATCGAATAGACGGCTCCGAGTTACCTGTTGAGATGTCAGCCACCATTGACGGTCCTTCTTGTACATATTCATTATGATGATTTGGTGTGACATTGGGAGTTCCTGAAAGGACCACTGAGCAAATAGGAGCCTTTGTAGAACTCGCATGTGCATTCGAATGAGGGGAATAGCAATAATTGCTGCCACCATTGATCCTAGCAGTTTCAGTACCATTGAGACTGAGGCTTTTGTCCTTGGAAGCAAGTCTAATATTTGTTTTCATAAGAGACAAACTCTTTCTGGAGGCAGACTTAATGTCATTGAAACTGTGTTTAGTTCTGCTCCTATAAAGACGGTCTGTTGCGGTGGAGATAAGGCAGACTTTTCTGAGTTGATGGTAATCCCCAATTGATTGCAGAGATTTAAGGTTGTGTCCCTCTCCTCAATAAGTTGAAGCTTGGTGGTGGCAGGGAGGAACCAGTCATCTAGATATGTAAACACCTGGAATCCCAAACATCTCAGGTGAGCGGTGACTACTGCCATACATTTGGTGAACACTCTGGGGACTGTAGTGAGACCAAAGGGCACAGTGTGAAATTGATAATGGCTAGCTCCCAGCCAGAAGTGTAGATGATCCCTGGATGGCCTGTCCATCTTTATGTGGTAGTACACATCCTGAAGATCTATAGAGTACATCCAGTTGTCTTTCCACAGAAAAGGGAGTACTGACTGAAGCATGACCATCAGGAACTGTGTCTTTTTTACTTACTTGTTTAGTCTAGTTAGGTCCAGAATAAGTCTCCAGTCTCCTGTTTTCTTTGGAACTAAAATAACCTTGAGTAAGTTCTGGATCCTCTCTGGTCTGCGGGGACTGGCTGGATGACTGTTTTCTCCAGCAACCTTTGGACCTCTAAGGCTGCTTGGTCCCTGTGACTGGGTGGAATGTTTGGGATTTTCTTTAATACGGGGATGGAGTGGCAAAGGGAATTGAGTATCCTCTGAATATTATGCTTTGTACCCAGCCGTCTTTTGCTTTTAGCCAGGCATCTAGGTACAAAGATGGGCACCCCCCGACTGCCTCCAGAGATGAACAGTCAGACCTCCTTTCAGGAGTGCTGATAGGGCTTGCTAAAGAACTGATCTCTGTCGCCCTGGTTCTGTGGACCCCCTCTGCCACGTGGGTGATGACTTTCATTATTACCCTCCCCTCTGCCTCTAGAGGGGGTTTCACCATGAGTGTTCTGGAAAGATCCTTGAGATTTACGGAACCATATCTTTCCACTTCACTTCCCTTTGGGGTAAGGTCTATTCGGGGTAGAAAAACGTACTCCAATGGCAGACAAGGTATTTCCTTCTTTTTCACTCCTGGTAAGTGTTTCCTTTACCTTTGGTCAGAAAAGGGATGCACCGTCAAAGGGGGTGTTAATGAAGGAAGACTTAAAGTGTTCTGCAAAGGAACATAAGCACATCCAGGAATGTCTCCTGAGAGCAATTCCTGTACCCGCTGCTCTGCTCATACCATCAGCTGCATATGATAACAGATGCATGGATGAGTTCATTATCGAGTTAAGAGTGGAGAGCTGGGAAGTTACCTTGTCTGAAACCTTTGCAGCTACTGAACCCTGCAGGGTGTCTCCTAGCTGCTTCAGGAGATCCCTTTGTAATCTAGTGAAATGTGTGAGGTAGTTCAGCGATCAAAGGACAATGGTTGCTGAACAAAACATACACTTCCCGTACCTGTCCATGATCCTGGATTCTCTGTTAGAAGGATGAACAGATGAAGAAGTCACTGATAATTCCTTCTTGGTGGCTGCTTCACCACCATAGCCTCAACAGGTACTCCTTCTCCTTTAGTAAGATAAGATCTATCTTGAGGGCTAGTTATAAATTTATTAGGCCTCCTGGGTACAGGCTCCATGGTGTTTGGGGACTCCCATGCCCTTCAAATGAGTAATTCAAGCAACTTATCAAAGGGTGGAAACACCCATGAGGTGGAGGGTTGAGACCCAAAAGTCTTCAGGAGGACTGACTCATCATCAAAAGGGTTAAGGGATTTTCAGCCACCCCTCTGTTTAAGAATTTTCTAAGATATCTGCAAAGGAGATATCTTCTGAGAGGGACCTTGAGGACCCTTCTGACTCATCCAAGTCAGTATCCGAAGTGACTGACTCCTGTAGGGAGTCCAGATGCTTCCTCTTGCAAAGTCTCTTCCTAGGCACCTCTTCAATGGGAGCTTCTGGAGAGGTCTCAGAAGAACATGGCTCACCCAACAGGGATTCCTGGGGCTCAGGATCTCTACTCTTTAATGGAGCATGTAATGAAGAGGCAGACACTGGTGCTTTTAGGGAGGGAGCTGCCCGAACTGATGGAGTAGTATTTGGGGCGGACAAAGCCCTCCTCATAGCCTCAAAGGCCCCTCAGTCTCAACGAGCGGAATCCCTCGGATCTGAAGTTTCGATGGAAATTGTCTGCGCCGGTATGGAGGGCTCTGAGCCAGAGGTCAGGGCCGAACTCACTCAAGCCAAATCCCCAAGAGGTAAAGTCAGCACCGACAAGTCAGTCCTGCTATCCTCCCCAGACCCAACCGGTGATTGTCAGCTCTGAGATCCTTCAGTCAGCACTGAAGACATCAGGGCAGTCGGGGCCGAAAAACCTAGAGTAGGTGTCGGTCCCAAGGGTTCCATGATCATCAGTTCTGTGCTCTCTAGCTCCAAAACTTCCATGCAGATTAGAGGAGGAGCAGAAGATGTTGGAGGAACTAAGGTCAGCTCCAAAGCCCCCGGGGTCATTGCTGATAGAATTTTTGCCAGCGCCGTTATCTGTAGAAACTTCTTCACCATGCTGTCCATATCGAAATCAGACAGTCTACTTGAAGCCCATGAAGAATGTGATGAAGCCACTGAGTGTAAAATGGGAGACTTTAATGTAGGAGATACTGGCTCCAAGGTCGGGGACCAGCTCCTAACCATAATGACAGTCGGTTCCGAAGGCTGTGGAACCGATGTCAAGTCTTTACTAGAGGTTGATTTAGAAGTAGATGGACTCTTTGTTAGTTCTGAAGGCTTTTCAGAGTGCTTGTCAGACTTATCCAGTGACTCTTAGAAAGAGGATTTTAACAGACACTTATCCATGAGTTTTCTTTTCCTTTCATGCAACACTCTGGAGCTAAAGGAGTGGCATATAGCACAGCTTTCCTGCAGGTGTACCTCACCCAAACAGTAGACACATTCAGTATGTCCATCAGTTATAGACATCTATTGCCCACATCTTGGGCATTTTGTTGTAGCCAGACCTGGCTTTTTCCTTCTCCTGATGAGACATAGTATCAAGGACAAATATTCAGAAGTACAAAAAGCAAATACTAACAGTACTAATTCACAGCAAATATGCCCTGTAAATAAGAGGGCTCTAACAGTAATATCCACATTAAACCAATTATTAAAGCCTTGTGAAAAAAAAAGGCTCTGAGAGAATTTAGCTATTAATCTAAATTTTTAGCTATTTTAAAGTTATTTATGAGAAAAATAAAATTATTCACTGGCCAGAGCTGGTGAACATCCGATCAAGTTGCAGCAGAAAACTAGATCTGAGGGAAGATCAGTGTGCATCATGGAATAGGGAGTTGGCCTTGAGCTGGTTGAAGACCTCGAGCTTTTGCAGTTGGCCGAGTCGGAGCTGAGAATTGACAACGAACCCATTAGTAGGAATGAATGGTGAGATAGAGCAACTTCACATCATAGGTTTGTATGTTCATAATAAGAATATGGGTGAAGCGCCATTAAGAGGCTTAGCCTTGACTCTCCTTGGTCTTTTATGTGTATTAGTCACATCTCTCACATACACCAGCCATGAATTTACAGTCTCCCATCAAACTGCCAAGTCTAACTTTACACGTTGCTGCTTTGTTTAATATGAAGATCGAGTTTATTCCAATGGCAGGGGATGTACTGGATAATGAATTAGGACTCTGGCAGGTATTGTTTCTGTTGTAATAGACATTGTGATCATTGGCATGAGTGCTAGACAGACCACTTTTTTCCTGAGGTGGAGGAGGTTGAAAAGTAAAGAGACTTTAAGTGCTCAAAACAATACACCAAAGTCAACCACCCCAGCTGTCTGCATGAGACAAAGTAGAATGGTAGGGCTTCCATTTTTTTAGGGGAGTTTAGACTGTAGTCCAGAAATCTTTGCCAGAAGCCTTTGGGTTCTTTCAAAATGGACAAGGTGCTTGGTGTGGTACATTCCCAAAGGGGCACTGTATTCAAGGACAGGTCCAATAATGGAAGATAATAGGAAATACTCCTTCAGATCAGCTGAACAAGGTAAAAAGACTTCCAAACCACATCTGAGATGTGGTGATCAAAAGAAAGATTATTATCAACATAGGCACCAAACTCCCAGTCAGATGTATCAGTTTCAAGAGTGGTACCAACAATGTGGTAAAAGGAAGAGGTGGAGTCTTTCCCAAAAGTAATTGTACTGTATGTTTTAACATTTAAGATAAGCCCATAAGTGACAAACAAGGCCTTTGTCTGGTTCATTCCCTACGGGAATATCTTTGACAACTGCATTAAATTTGATGTCATCAACTAACTTAGTTAACCGTAGTCCCAAGACATTTTCTTTCACTTTTGAGAAGTAGATGTCACAAAGGGAAGGCAGAGGCCTGCTGGTGACATTCTTTTCTTAGTGGAGGCACCCCTTACCTTAACAATAGGGGTACTTGCTATCCAGCAGAGCACGATGACTTGTGCTATGTTGAGAGAGTTTATCTATGACATCATGTGGGATGGTGTCAAAGGTTTTTATGATGTTAAGGGGAGTAATAGGGACACACACACACACACACACACACACACACACACACACACACACACACTCACACACACACACACACACACACACGCAAGCACACGTACGTGCACACATACAAGCATACACACACACACACACACACACACACACACACACACACACACACACACACACACACACACACACACACAAAGCTATTTCCCCTGGAAAATAAAAATCAAAGACCTTGGAACTTTTACTAAAAGCCACTAAGCTTAAGACCCAGTAAGCATCAATTAACTGCTCATTATTTTTAAAGAGATATGCCGCTTTTATATAAGATATTGTCATGCCACATTCATTCCTCTGGGAAAGAGAATATCATACTTTAAATTAAAACATGCTTCCATGATATTCAAAATACTCATCCAGTCTCCCCTCTCGGCAAAAGAGGGTAAAAAGTACTAGATTTTTTTTTTTTTTTTTTTTATTTGGGACAAGATGATTGTTAAGCATCCAAGATTCAGTAGATGTGAGGGCATTCTGAGTGATTTGCTGGAGTTCAGGGCTGGAATTTGCAGTGCATATTATTGTAGAGACATCAGCATACTGGATTACTGAGCACTGTGGGAAAGTGAAGTGAAAGTTGTTAATAAAGGTGCTGAATAAGAGAAGACCAAGTATGGAGCTTTGGGGTGCCCCTGTGGAAGTATTGAGGAAGGGAGAATAAGATTGTTGCCATTTGGTGGATTACTACCTATTGGAGAGACAGCTATTGAACCATTGTAGGGTAGGAGGGGAAATGTAGAGGGTGTATAATTTAGAGAGGAGGATGGTCTGAGAAATTGTATCAAAAGCTTTGGAGAGGTCAAGGAAAAGAGAAGTGATTATTTTGCCAGAATCCTGTGCCCAGTTAACTGTATAAAGGAAGGAGAGGATGGCAATAGTGGTGCTGTGTCCTGGTCTGAAACCATGCTGAGTAGGTGATAGAATTTGGTTTTCAGGGAGGTGGTTGAGGAGTTGGGCATGGATGCATTTTCCAGTATTTTAGGGAGGGAAACGAGAATTGCTATGGGCCGAAAGTTTGTGGTGTCTGTGTTGGTGCTGCCTTTGTGTAAGGGGAGGAAGAATGTTTTTTTCCAGATATCTGGGACAAGGGACTCTTTAATTGATCTGTCAATGAGTATGCTGATGGGATAAGCTATTGAGTCTGCAGCTAGCTGAAAGTGTGGAAAGGTCTTGCTTCCCAGATGTTTTATTTAGTTAAGATAGCCAGCTTCAGTGGATAAAGTACATTTTGTTTTATGCAGTTAACCCCTGGGAGGGTCATGCAGGTAAGACACCCATGTAAACTGAAAAATAAAGTTAAATAAGGCAGAATTAGTGCAAACGTTACAGGAATGTGAAGTGGAGAGCATACAAGGGATAGACATAAAGAGTAAAATTTGTTATATTGCATACATTAGCATCTCTATAAAACCACAGACTAACAGCTTTAAAATGCAGCCTGTAAGTCAACTGATAACATCTGTATGATTCAGCAGTGAATACACACAAGATATGTTTTACAAAGCAAAGAAGTATGGCTGCTCAAAGACAATAATCCTACCGCTATGTTATTCAATATGAGCTAACAGCAGCATGAACTGCATTCACTTAGCCTTCTATAAAAGTAACTGTAAAGTCCAGCCTCAACAGGAGTGCCTACAGATGCAGCCAGAACATGAATAACTTTTCAAACAGTTAACAGGATGCCTGGCAGATATACAACAATTAAGCCCTACCTTCATAAAACAAGGCAGAAACAACAAGCAGTTTGTCAGTTAATAAATTAGCTAGCTCTCAAAACATATAGGATTTCTGAACAGCAGTTTCAGCTCAGCACCATCAAATAACTCAGCAGTTAGCAATAATAACCAAATAAATCAGCAGTTAACAGTAATAATAAGACAGTAATGCATATCAGCTCTAGTATACACGTGGCACTGCTCTGCTTACTTGCTGTGCATGCTCAGCAAATGGGGGGGGGGGGGCTAAAGCAGCTACAGGATGGAAAATGAATGTGAGTTAGGTACTTTACAGATGGTTTAAAGATGGCAGCCTAGGAGGGGACTGACTAATGAAGGCAATCAGGGGGTGGGAGAAGCAGACAGGGTGAATGGAGTAGAGAGCAGCCAGAACAGGATTAACCAGAAAATTATGGGTCCCTACCCCACAGGGAGAAGAGCTGAAAAAAGTACAGTTGTGTACACTTACCATAAATGTAGATGTTCAAGTGTATTCACTGTTGCAGTCATTACATTTGGGTAATCTGCTGGCAGGTTGCCCTCAGTCGGCCTGATTGACAAAGTCTTGGGTCCTGCGTCAGTTGCTGTCCCTTCTTCCATGACGTCAGGTCGTCAGGGGTATAAAACATGCAGCTGATGCCATTACATTGGGAGCAATATATATATATATATATATATATATATATATATATATAATTAAAAACACTAAAATATATCTCCAAACAAACGCAAATACACCAAAAAGGCTTTTAAGCATAATAAAAGAAAGAAGAGGTATAGTAAAAGAAAAACAGAAACAGGGGGCTGGAGTGAGGGTAACCAGGACTGCAACAGTGAATACACTCGAACATCTACATTTATAGTAAGTGTACACAACTGTACTATGTACATCATGTTTCACAGTTGCAGTCATTACATTTGGGTAGATTCCCAAAGCTAAGGTTGGGAGGATGGATTTATACAGCATTAAGACCAGCTATAAGGCCCTGCAAAACAGCAGTGGTAAAGCCAGCTCTGGATTTAGAAAAAAATTGGTAAGTGATAATGCTTGGTGAAAGTATGAACTGAACTCCAGGTAGCAGCTTCTAGAATATCCCTGGTAGGAACACCTCTGAGAAAGGCTGCTGAAGTAGATGCAGCCCTGGTTGAATGAGATCCGATTCCCCGGGGGATAGGTTTTCCATGGTACTTATAACAGAAATTAATATAATGGCTTATCCATTTAGAAATGGTTTGCTTTGAAATAGCCTTTCCCTCTGCCCCTGCAGCAAATGCTACCAGCAGTTCAGATTTTCTTCGAGATTTAGTCCTGTCCAAGTAGAATTTCAGTTGTCTGTGTACATCCAATGAATGCAGAATCCGCTCTCCCTTGTTCTGTGGATTGGGAAAGAAAGTTGGCAAATGAATGGACTGATTAAGAGCCACACTGGATACCACCTTGGGCATGAATGATGGATTGGTCCTGAGTGACACCCTGTCCGCATGAAAGATGATGAAAGGCTGCACTGACGTAAGGGCCTGTAATTCAGAAATCCTTCTAGCTGAAGTGATTGCTAAAAGGAAGGCTGTTTTCCAGGAAAGAAATTTTAAGTCTGCAGTTGCAGCTGGCTCAAAAGGAGGTAGAGTGAGTTTCTCCAAAGTAAAGTTAAGGTCCCAGGCAGGGGTTGGAGTTCTCCTGGGTGGTCTCAAGTTTTTGGCCCCTCTGAGATACTGCTTTGGAAGAGGATGAGAGAAGAGGGGGGGGTCTGTGTTTTTATGGAAGAAAAAGACAGGCCCTTCTGAAGCATCTCAGTTAAGTATTGCAAAATCTGAGGTGAATTGGGCACTGCTGTGCTCATCCCTTGAGACTGATTCCAGGCACAAAATCTTTTCCATTTGTCAGTATAAGATTTTCTAATACTAGGTCTTCTCGCCTCCAAAATGACATCCATCACAGGTTTGCTGCAGGATGCTAAGGGTGAATTTAAGTGATTAGCCAAGCTGCAAGATTCAGTGTTTGGAGCTGAGTGTGCAGAAACTGGTTCTCCTGCTGAGACAGTAAGGAAGGTGTCTGAGGCAGGTGCCATGGAGAAATGTGTGACACACTGCGCAGGAGTGGGTACCAGTGTTGGCGAGGCCAGTCTGGAGCAAGTAAAATCATTTTTGGTTTTTCCTGTTTGACTTTTAGTAGAACTTTGGAGAGCAAAGGCAGAGGGGGAAAGGCATAGACTGATAGGTTTCTCCAGCTGAAGGACAGAGCATCCACTTTCCAGGCTTTCTTGTGATGAGTTCTTGTGCAAAATTTGTCCAACTGGTAGTTCTGGGGTGAGGCAAAAAGATCTATGTCTGGGCTCCCCCATTTGCATGTCAACATGTTGAAAATCCATGGTTCCAGTTTCCATTTTTGATGGTCCATGAGATTTCTGCTTAGTTCGTCTGCCAGAACATTCTGCTTTTCTGGCAGGAATTGGGCTTGTAGTTGTACATGGTAGCTCAAGGCCATGTTCCACAATGCAATGGCTAGTCTGCAGAGGGGGTAGTAATGTGTACCCCCCTGCTTGTTTATGTACCACATAACCATGGTGTTGTCCATCTTTATTAGTAATTGTCCTGGATGAAGATAGTCCTTGAAGGCTGTCAGTGCATTCTGTACAGCTAGCATTTATTTTTGATTGATATGAAGGTGCATTTGATTTGGGCTCCATTTGCCCTGAATGCACTTCCCCTGCCAGATAAGCCCCCCATGCATAGTCTGGTGCATCTGTAGTTAGGGTTTGGGCAGCAGGGGGTGGTGTGAATGGCAGTCCATTGTTTTGGTGGCAGGCCTCTGCCCACCATAGGAACTCTAAGCACAGGCAAGGTATGATAGGAATCATTGTTTCCAGGCTGTGACAATGTTGACTCCATAAACTTTTTAAGTACCACTGACGTTTCCTCATATGCAGTCTTGCATATGTAATTAGAAGAATGCATGAGGCCATGAACCCCAAAGCTTGCAGTATTTGCCTTGCAGATAGCAAGGTTTTTGTGGCCACCTGTTTGAAGTAAGTCAACAAATGAATTTGCTTTTCTGGCATAAGGAAAGCCATCTGGGCAGTTCTTTTCAAGCTTGCACCCAGGAATGTAATTTTTTGAGAGGGTACCAGCTGAGATTTCTTTTCGTTTATGGTGTACCCTAGACAGGTTAGAAGTCTTTTTACAAACGCCAGATGTTTCAGAAGAATGGCCTGGTTTTCTGCCTTTATTAGACAATCGCCCAGGTATGGATATATTTGAATATTTCTTTGCCTGCAAAATGCAATTACTGGAGCCAGGCACTTTGTGAATACCCTGGGTGCAGTAGACAAGCCAAGGGGCAGTGCAGATAACTGATAATGCATGCAGCCTGCTTTTAAGTATAGGAATCTTCTGCAAGATTCCCTGATTGGGATATGCAGGTAAGCCTCTTTTAGGTCGAGAGTTGCCAACCAGGCATCCTTGCCTACCATAGGAAGTAACTGGTGAAGAGTCAGCATCTTGAATTTTGGAATGTCCAGAAAGGTGTTTAGAGTAGACAGGTCCAGAATTGGACGCCATGATTTGTCTTTTCTGGGTACCAGGAAAAGTCTGTAATAGAAATCTTGTCTCTTTTCCTCTTCTGGTACTAGTTGAATAGCCCCCATGTTTAGGAGGGAAAGTGCTTGTTTTTGAGCCTCTGCCCACTGATTTGGGGGCAGGTCTGGCCACCCGTTTGGGGTTGGCAGTGTGTGGAAATGAAATCTGTATCCCTGGGGCACTATATTTAAAACTCATTTGTCCTGGGTTATAAGTAGCCAGTTTCTTGAATGAAGAGCCAGTTTTCCCCCCAAAGGGGCGGCTAAGAGGCAAGTGCTTGGTAATTTCAGAGAGAAGTCATTGAGACTGTTTACCATAGGATGGTGCCTTGTTGTTTCCAGATTTGGAAGTGGAAGCACCCCATTGCTTAGATCTGAAAGTCCCTTGGGACTGAAACCTGGAGGTTTTGGAATGTCTGGGTTTGGCCATAGTGGCTCTGGAAGGAGCTGGAAAGGAACAGTTCTTAGTAAGCCAATGCCTACTAAATCTAGGAGGTTGCACTTGTAAGAAATCTTTCACAGTTTGCATAGATTTAGCTTTATCTTCCATCATTTTAGAACTTCTTCAGCCTTATTGCCAAATAAGCGGTCCTGTTGTAAAGGAGTATCCAAAAGTTTTTCTTTAACATGATCAGGCAGAGATTGCTCCTTAAGCCAAGCATGCCTTCTAAGCACAGACCCTGTAACAGCAGCCCTACAAGAGGCATCTGAAGAATCAAAACCACATTGCAAAGTGTGTTTGCCAACTTGTTCAGCTGAATGCAATAAATCCTGCAAATCTTTATTCTCCACACAGTCAGAAATCAACATCATTTTCTGTTTAAGCAGTCCCATGATATGCTGTTGATATTTTACCATATGGAATTGACAGTTTAAAGCCCTGATTGCTAAGGTTGCAGAAGTATAAACCTTTTTACCCCATCTATCCAGCGCCCTGGAGTCTCTATCAGAAGGGGTAGGATTTTTAGCAGTAGAAGCCTTAATGCCCTTGGGCCCCTGAGAAATGGTTTCAGGGTCCGCAATAGGGTTTTTGAAAAGGAATTTGTGGGACTCAGGAACCCTGTAGTACCTGTCTGGTTTGCTAGGGGTTGGAGGCAAGGAATCAGGGGCCATACTGGATTCCGAAAACACATCATCAGCAATATATAGTACAGGTGGTATAGCCAAAGACCTATGCTGTGGAAGAAGAAGGAAATCCCTAAGCCTCTTTTTGGATTCAGAGAAATCCTGACTTTCCCAGTGGAAATGCTCTCTTAAGGTATGTAAAGTTTCCCCAAAAGAGAAATCCTCAGGCAGAGAAGCAGAGGGAATGGATTCCTCTGCATCAGAGTCCTCATAAGTAGGTATGGACAAATCCAGATCATTAGAAGAGTCAGAAGAAACAGAGTCCTGTGCAGAAGGTTCATAGTCAAATTCAGTCCTAGGCCTCTTGGAGGGAGGGGGTTGACTACCCCTGATTAGAGTAATTAAATCTTCCGCCATTTTAATCATTTGTTTTTTAGGCATAGGGGCTTGAAAATGTGGCCTGGGCATTGGTTTTTTAGACATAGATTGAGATTTAGGCCTTAGCACTGAAGTTGGAGTCGGTTTAATAGGCAAGTCTGTAGGCCTGAAAATACCCTCAGAAGCCAGTGCCTTCTCAACGGCTCCGGACCCATCCAAGGTAGAGACATCCGCGGGTTCCAAATGTGAAGCATCTCGCGGCAAATGGGTCTCAGTAGAGGCCTGTGAATCAGAAGTAGCGGATATCAGGGGCTGCGAAAGCGCCTCACTGAGTACCGGCGAACTGGCGACTGCCTTAGGAGAAGTGTTGTCAGCAGTTTTGGACCTCAACGGCCTGTCTCTGTTTTTTTTTTCTTTGTGGTTGTTTTTTGTATTCTGGTAGTCGGATGGCTAACCAAATTTCTGGATAATTAAACTGAGAACCGAAATATTTTGATGCAAAAATGTACCATCGATGGATAGTGCACTGATTAAATAAAGCACGAAACCGGCAGCAAGGTACATCATGCTCAGGGCCTACGCAAGGAATACAGTACAAATGAAAATCCTTATGAGGTATTTGCTTCCCACAAGTAATACAATTATTTACTTTTACTGACATCGGTAAGGAGCAAGAAAAAGTTTCCCCAATGGGGTACTAAGCTTTAAGTTGAAGACTTCGGTTCTGAAACTCGAAAACGAAAATTTCAGGAGTTGGTCGATCGGCACTTGCGAACTGCTTCTACAGACTGATGTAATGGCATCAGCTGCATGTTTTATAACCTGACGACCTTAAGTCATGGAAGAAGGGACAGCAACCGATGCAGGACCCAAGACTTTGTTAATCAGGCCGACTGAGGGCAATCTGCCAGCAGATTACCCAAATGTAATGACTGCAACAGTGAAACACGATGAACATCTATCAGTTTAAGGAGAGTAATAAGCTTAAAATATCAATATCTATCAAAAAGACTAATCTAAGTAGTTCTGGAATACTTTAAATAATTAGCACTGTAAGCACACAAACAGAGTTGCTGGGCAGTTATAGAGAGAGTTGTAATTAATATAGAGACGATGCTGAAAGTAGAAGCAAAAATTTACTAATTTAAACAGTAAATGCTTGGGACTGGAAGATGTGTGTGTGTGTGTGTGTGTGTGTGTATGTGTGTGTGAGGCTGATTCAAGGTATTACTGCCCAATCTAGTGGGAATTGACTAGAACCCTTCATTGATGTGCATACACATTTTAAGCTTTAAAACTTTACAAAAACTAAGTTGTAATTCACCTATTAACAGAAAAGCTGTAGGGTGTGAGGTTCTTGCTTCCTGGAGGTTTTATTTAGTTAAGATAGCCAGCTTCAGTGGATAAAGTACATTTTGTTTATGCAGTTAATCCCGGGGGGGGGTCATGCAGGTAAAATAAGGTAGTTTAGAGATGGTTTTCAAGATCAATTTCAAGTTTATTTTAATGCTTATAATCTAAGCACTTTACAACAACTAACAACACAAACAATGTTACATAATAATTAATGATCAGTTTAACAACAGAAATAAATGCAATACATTCATCTGGGATAATCTCATTAAGTAATAATAATAGCAAATTTAAAACAACTTGAAAACAATTACCATAAAGTCTTTTACAATTTACAATACTTCAAATGGCCTCCAAGTCCATAAAATCAAAAAAAAAAAGTACTTAGTCCAACGTATAAAATACTTAAATCCCACTCACATAACTAGACGGCAACGTATTCACCCCACCCTCTCCAACACTGACACTGACACCAAACCATTTCACAAAATGCAAGACTTTTCTTTAACTCCTCGACTAATCCTGTTCTCTTAAACAGTACCTTTTTATGTTCATAGGTGTGTACTAGGCTAATGGCCCTGGAGCCTTTACAAGCCTAGCCCATAGGATTACCCTGGCATCATGCCACCCGAACTTAGTTCCTAATGGCTTTGTCAAGAAGAGCCACTGGAGTGATCCCCGGGGTGGATTTTCTATTTCCCATCTACTCATCAAGATTTCTGTTGAAGAGGGCCAGTGAGGTGCTCTGTTTGACATGTATGGGAAGTCTATTCCATAGCATGGGCATTCTCTGGGTTATGAACCTGTCCCTCCAGCATGTTCTGTTGATTGTGGTAATGAGGTTGAGGTCTCTGGAGTGTGTTGTGCAGAGGGATTGGGATTTCGTTAGATGTAGCATTTCTAACAGAGCTGGGTCAGACATGACTTTGTAAGTCAAGCAGAGATCACCTCTAAGTAGGCGATATGAGACAGAGAATAGTTGGAGTTTTTTGAGTCTATCCATATAGGACAAGTGTTTAAGGCCTAGAATTCTCTTTGTGAGGTACTTTTGTGGCCTCTTCAGTTGTTGCAGGTGTCTAGTGAGATACATGCCAAATGGGGCACTGTACTCAATGATTGGCCTAATGAGGGAAGAGTAGGGGGTGACAATGACCTCTTTCTTCCTGAATACAAAACCCTTAGTAATAAGATGTGCCACACAGAAGGACTTTCTGACCACAGTGACAATGTGGTGGTCGAAAGAGATTTTGCTGTCAACCTGTGTTCCCAGATCTCTTATAATACCTTCTGTGTTCAGTGGACTACCATCGATGTGGTAATGCATGGGAACCGGGTTTTTCCCAAAGGGGATGATGACACATTTTCTGGCACTGAGCGTAAGGCCATGGTTCTGACACCAGTCATTGGTCTCAGTGAGGCCTTTCTGTAGGATGCCAACATCACTTGGGGAGTTAATAATAGCTCCCAACTTGCAATCGTCTGCGAACTTTGTCAGCCAGAGTCCCTTTGTGTTGGCCTGGACTTCAGAGAAGTATATACTAAATAGGAGAGGACCCAGGACTGAACCCTGTGGGACTCCACTCAAGACTGGTTGGCATTCTGACTTCGAGCCAGCTACGTTCAAACTGTGGGTTCTATCTGTGAGCCATTTTGCAACCCACCTAGTGATATAGGGGTTGATGCCTAGCTTACTGAGTTTTTCTATGATTCCTGAGTGGGGAATGGTATCAAAGCCCTTGGCCAGATCAAGGTAGGCTGTGTGAACCACCTTGCCTTCATCCACACCCTGGTGACTGACAAAGAAGTCAACCAAGTTGAGCAGGTATGATCTACCCTTCACAATACCAACTGTGTGGGATCCAGAGTTTGGAGATTCCCTTTATCCTTGTTTATTAGGTCCATGATGATGCGTTTCATAACTTTGCATATCAGACTCGTTGGGCTAATGGGGTGATAGTTCCCAGGGTCTGTAGTCGCTCCTCCTTTGTGGAAAGGGATGACTGTAGCAGTGTGGCATTCAGTAGGGACAAAGCCTGAGGTGAAGCTGTGGTTGAACAGGGCACAAAGGTGAGGTGCCAGTTCACTTTGTAGTTCATGTAGAACACAGCCAGGGATATTGTCAGGTCTCATAAAAGCTGTATTCTTGGCCTTGGAAAGTGCTGTTTTAACCTGTGCAGCAGTAATACTGGGTGCCTGGCAATCTAATGTTAATGTGATAGGTCCTTTGGGAGGGGAGAGAGGGGTAAAGTTGGCACTGAATCTGTCAGTCAGTATACTGGCAATATCCTTTGGCTTGGTATAGGAGGTACTATCGTGCAGTAGCTCAGAGCAAATCTGGGTATTGCCATGGACATTCTTTATATGGGTATTGCCATGGAGATTCTTTACATAACTATAAAAGGCTTTGTGGTTATCTTTACTATCTGCTGCAATTCTGTTTTCATAGCTAGTTTTAGAGGATTTGATGATGGATCTCAACTTTTTGTTGAGGCTGATAAGGGAGTTTTTCCAGTCTTGGGACTTCACCTTATTCCACATCAGTATCCTCCTTCTGTTGTAGAGTTTGTTTATGGCAGGGGACCACCAGATTGGCTTCCTAGTTTTGGAGGACAGGGTCTTGATTCTACTGGGTATGGCAAGATGCATGCATTTGTGTACATGTTTGTACAGTGCATTGGTGTATGATTCGGCGGTCATGTAACTAGTCTCCATTTGCATGGGTGCCGTGAAGTTAGCCACCTCTGTTTTTAGGAGGCCAAAGTTAGCTTTGGAGACGTTTTTCATGGTGGTTACCTTTGCAGGGGGTGGGAGTGGGAGGGATGTGGATTTCCAAGGTGATTAGTTTGTGGTTGGATCTAACCAGGGAGGAGCTGACTACTGGTGTAGAGCAACGGTCGACCATGTTAGTAATGACCAGGTCAAGGATGTTGCTACCTCTAGTGGGGGTAAGAACGAGCTGGTCCAGGGCACTGGAATTAATGAATTCTAGGAAACATTTGGCAAGTGTATTGGTACATGAGTAGTTTTCCCAGTTAATGGAGGGGTAGTTGAAGTCGCCCAGTTTGAGAGTGTTAGGTTGGACTCTAATATTCTCCAGGGTGCTTAGGAATGTGGAGTGTGATCCTTGGGGCATGGTTGGAGACCTATAGCAGGCTATGACCTGAATCGCTGTCTTACTCAGTGTTTGCTGCAATTGAAGTATCTCTGATGCGTAATGTTGGGCTACCAGTTTGAAGATGTGCGCATCCTTTATGAATATGGAAACACCATTGCCTTTGGAACTTCGGTCCAAGTTCTGCGACTGAAAGGTGTGGAATGAGTTATAGCCTGGTAGTGCAGGGGTGCTTTCTGCTGCCTTGAACCAGGTCTCTGTTACAGCACAAATGTCGATGTTCTCCATTTTAAGGAGTGCTTCGAGCGAGGGCATTTTGAAATTTAGACTTCTAGCGTTGAGCAGCATGACCCTCAGAATGCATTTGTTTGTAGCTGTTACGGTGGTAATTTGGTCTTTTGAACACCACCTAAAAAAAGGCACTATAGGGATGGCAAGAACCTTGGCCAGTATCCGGAAGCCCAGGGATGACAGATGCAGGTCATCTCTGACAAAGCATTGAGGTCTATCAGTCATGTCATCCTAGGCAGACAAATAATGCATCCCCTTAGAATGACACCAGAAACTTAACCAATTGTTGAAATTAATCATTTTCTGCTTGTACTGTGGTATTATTCTGGGTGATGGTAGGATGCTGACCAGGGCTAGGGTCATATTCACCTGGGCTACATAATCCGAGAGCTCCTCCATGTCTTTTTTCATATAGTCCAGGGAGGTACATTTCAGGTCATTCACACCCACATGTACAAAGACTGGGCTACATAATCAGAGAGCTCCTCCATGTCTCTTTTGATGTAGTCCAGGGAGGTACATCTCAGGTCATTCACACCAACATGTACAAAGACAGAGTCATATTTGTACCTGTTGTTGAGGGACCTGAGTGCATGCTTTACATGGTGGATCCTGTCACCTGACAGGCAGCTGACTGTTACTTTCTCCTTATTCAACCTAGTGAGTGGGACATCAGTGTGCCTCACTATTGAGTCACCTATGACTAGCATGATGGGCATGCTGTTTTGCCTTAGGGGCTTTGGTTGAGTGGCACACTGTTTGGGAGAGTCATGTGTCTCGTGATTAGTGTTGTGTTGTGGTGGTCGAGTGCATTTCTGCCTTGGAGGTCTCTGCTGTTTAGATAGATTTTTATTCAGAGCCTCCATAGGTGGGTGTGTGGTTTGTGTTTGTATGTGAAGGCAGTGCTGGTGTGTGTTCTGGAGGGCTATGTGTTCCATGTGGTGTCGGGCAAGTGTTGACCTTCTCCGCTTGACCAGCTATTCCGGTCTTGGCTGGAGAGTGCATGGCTTCCAATATGGATACATAAGTGCATCTATTACAAGTCTGAGTGTTGGGAGGTAAGAGGAGAGGATTGCCTGTGTACATGCAGCAGTTGCTACATTGTCTCAGGATGCCCAAGTTCACCAGGTTAATAGGAGAAAGCACATGGAACTGACTGTTAGAAATGCCTGGAGGGGTGGGCATTAATAATAAGTACTGGAGCTGTTTCCTTGTAGAACGTTTAGTGCTGGTAACGCTTTTGTGTGCTACAATAATTGCTACAAGAAGTCTGGTAAAGTGCTAGACTAATAAGCTAGTAAAAGTGCAGTAGAGGAGAGAACTAGCAGATCCAAGGGAAAAGTTGAACAGCAGACTTTGGCACCTCTCAGAAGCTTACAAACAGTCCTAGATGCAGCAAATCTGTATCTGGACTAGACTAATTACAGGAAAGTCGGGAAACAAGCGCAAATGTGGGCTTTTAAACCAGAAAGTTGAAAGAGATGGAAAGACTGCCCAAACGGCAATTTAGGGCCAGAAACCACTCCTCTTGTGGTAGATAGGCTACCTAGTGCTTACCACTCCCACTGACAAGCTAGAAGGCTTCCCTCTGACACAGAAAGGCTTGGGGGGCTCAGAAGCTTACAAACAGTCCTGGATACAGCAAATCTGTATCTGGACCAGACTAGTTATAGGAAAGGTGGGAAACAAACACAAATGTGGGATTTTAAACCAGAAAGTTGAAAGAGATGGAAAAACTGCACAAACGGACAACCAAAAGTCTCTGGCACATAAATCATTTCCAAAAGGTTTCCATTAAAATGATTCTGGATCCCATCTACAAGGACTTTCACAGGAGGTACCAAAACTTTAAACTAATACTCCCATCTCAGCCAGTGCTCTAGCATAGAGGGATAAGGCCATGACTATGACGTAGGCAACCAAGGTCCAATTGGTGGCTTAAGTGCCTGAGAAGCTGGTAGGGGAAGGATGAGTATACTTATTATGGGGGAGGGAAGTCCATGCTCCAACAGTCCTTGTGTTTACTTCCTGGTGGAGGCTGGAAAAATACAGAGTACGCACTGCCTTAAGTGAGAGTGGTGGGGGATATTGTCTGAGTCACTCTGTAGAAAAAATAATATGCAAGCATGTCCTCATATATGTGAAACATTTGTGTGCACCTTTCCCCTCTCTTTGACACCTTATGATTCACCTCATTTACCTGGTCAAATATTTCATTAGGTTCTTACCACTGGGCCAGGAATTTATTCTTAATTGTAGAGACCAAAACCAAGACCTGTTCTCCCACTAGGAATTTCCTGCTCTGACCATTTGTATTCTATATTCCTAGCTAACTAACGTATGCCTTCTCCATCTGCTCTCATACAATGGACATTATTAATTTTATCCTTTCTTATCAAGCAGTATTTTGCTCTACTACAGTCTTAAAAGGGGTTTCCTCATCTTGTCTATGTTTATTTTACTATGTCCAACAGCCATCCAGGGTATTTACCATACAATAATACAAATGGGTTAAATCCCATGATTGCTTTGGGTACCTCTTGCATGGAAAACATGAAATATGGCAATAGCTGTTCCAGGTTTTTCCAATATTTCATAATAAACTTTCTCAGCATAGACTTTAGGTTCTACTGCACTGCTCCACTAACAACCTGTGAGTTTGGTGTGGTAAACAGGTTCTTAGTTGTTTTACCTGGTAGCTCTGGGCAAAGGTGATAGATGATTTTGGACATAAAAGGGTACCTTAGTTCATTAAAATTTCATTTGGTATCCATACCCAGGAAAATAATAGTACCAGTTATTTTGCAATCACCTTATAATTGGCTTTTCTAAGGGGAAATCCACTGTTGGACCTAATTACAATTCCTTTAAATTGCTTCTCAGTTATAGGCAAAGTAATTAAGAATTTTTTAAACCTCAGGTTCAGAGTTGTCTTGTGTCATTCAGGACAACTGGCACAGCAGTTTTCAATCTCTTTCGTTACACATGGAGAACAGAACTTGTAGAGAAATTCTTGCTTTAGTCTTGTAAATGTTAACCCCCCCCCCCCCCCCCATACATGGCCGTGGACATTTTTCATGACTACTGTCCTTAACTGTTTTGGGTAGTTGTAAATGCTATGTAATCTCTTCTTTCACTTTTGTTACACTATACAGCAGGTCACTGGTGGTGTGGACATTGGCTCTAGATGACTGCCACCATTGAAGTGACCCCATATGCAAAAAAATGGGAAAAAGATGTTGTGTATGGATGTATTTTCTATCTTAAAGTATAAGTAAGCTGGTGGCAGGCTAAAAAGGGAATTTTCCCCAGCTACCCCAGATATAGCCTCCCTGGCCTGGATAAGTGTTTTTTTTTTCCCTCTCAGTGAACCCTCTTAAGACTCAAGAAACTTACCTTGAGCTCTGACAGATGGATTCATCTTCATTTGTTATGTCTTGAGAGGTAGAAGGCTCGGTCTCCACTCCCAGTAAGGCAGGTACAGGGTCTCTATGCCATACTATTCTATGAGGAAGGGTAACTCACTCCAGTGCTCTAAAGGACTCACTTTAATATAATGTTGATATGAAACCTCATTCAGTCTTTGACATTTTTTTCTTGTCTTTTCTTGATCCTTTCATAAAATTTTTACTCCACCTTTTGTTTTTTTGGCGTTTCTCACATTCCTTAACTTTTCTTGTGACTTCATCCCATGCTTCCCCTACCCTAACTGTGATTTGCTATGGTATAGAGACAGGGGTTGTCTGCCTCTCTAGACAAGTTTATCTACACCTCAGTCTTCTCTGGGCCCTAAATTGTGAGTCCAGGTTTCATATATACCCTGCTATTATAAATCTCAAAATACTGGGGACATTTGTGTCCTGTGAAATTATGAAATGTTTATTTATTTATTATTTATTTAACATTTATTTTACCAGGATACGTCCAACTGGACATCATGTGTCCTTTTTCAGTGGAGTCCTGGGGAGAAAAGCTCCAAAGAAATAAAAGTGTACATACATCCTTTAGATAACAATAAAACTGGCATACAAGATAAGAGAAACAATGAAGTACAAAAACAATTATGTAGAACAATAAGATACTCAGGAATAGTACCATTATTTACAATATATACAAAAAGTACATTTCAGGTAAGAGTATAGTGTATGCATTAAAGGCTTCTCTGTAACAGGGTTTGTATAGGGTCCCTCAGAATTATCTGTCTTCCACTATCTCCACAGGTTCTTAAAAAAATGGAGGTCCTTTCCTATTATTATATTATGAGTGGGATAGGGCACCATGGCTACTGGGTGTAGAACTTTCCCAAAGTAGGCTTGTACTTCCTCCTCTCCCTGTGAATGCACACAAACTCAATGGATTTTGAATAGTGGGCCATCTAAAAATCATGCTATCAGAATTTAAAACACCTATAGTTCTTTCCCATCTACTTTTACCAGAGATTTCATCAATTTTGCAGTAGCACAGAAAGAGAATATAACTGTAACCAGCCTGGTTGTAACTCATTTGCATTCCATGGTCCCTTTAACCCCCTCCCACATATCTTAATAGTTTGTAAGAGAGTTTCCAGCTTTATCTTCACACAGTACTTGACAATATGCCATTACTTTCTACACTTAATTTACAGGATAGAAGAGTTCCTTTCAACTTACAGTTTTACCACCATGTTTGATGACTCTTCATAAAGTACAGCCATTTAAAGAAACATAGTTTAACAGTAGATGCTCAACTAGATCATTGTTGCAGTAGCATAAAGCTGTTTGGGACATATCCTGCCAAGGATATTGTACATCCAGTTAATATACTGAAGCTTTTGGCTGCCTTCCTCGCATACCATCTATCTGCTACAACAAACAGTGTGCTGGTATAAAAAGGACTTACATGCACCAAAGTTCAGAGCATTATTGACCTAAAGAGGGAGGCTGAAGCCTAGAACTCTACAGAAAAATTATAAGTGGCAAATGTCATTTCATACCTTGTCAGGGAAATGAACTAAAGTAAGATGGACTCCACCCTGGCCAGGACTATAGAAAAGAAAAAAGAAAAAGGGGAAAGGTGAGGGTGTTAGTGAAAGTCTTCACACAGTACCAAACTGTCACCTCTAGAATATCTCTAGAGTCTACTCCTTTCCAAAAGACCCCTGAAGGAGCCGCAGTTCTAATGGACATTCTGGGAAGGGGAGCTCCCATGATGAGAATAACAACACTGAGTTAGTCTCGGACAGCCATCTGGAAACAGTTTGCTTCAAAACTGACTCTCTTTTTTCCTTACCTTCAAAGAAAATATTTCAAGAGCTGGTCTGATATTCTGAAATCTTTGGTCTGTCCAGGTGGTATCTGACTTTCCTGTGGACATCCAAGACACACAGAATTCTCTCTCTTCCATATTAATGAGGTCAGAGCAATACTGAAAATGAATAGACTGATTCAAGATAAACTCAGAAAACCCTTAGGCATGAAGGTAGGTCTGGTTCTCAGCATCACTCTATCTTTGCGATAAACTGGAAAAGGTTGAGAAGAAATGAGGGCTTACAACTCATCTAGTCAAAGTCAGACCAAAACTGTCTCCCAGATAAGAAATGTAAAGGGAAGAGCTCACTGCAGGTTCAAATGGACATTAGCGGTCAAGATTTCTAATACAAAATTAAGATCTCAGGATATAGCCACCTGTTTCCCATGTAGTCTACTATGCAAAACCCCTTTCAAGAACTGTTTAACTTCAAACAAAGATGAAGGAAGCAATCTAATGGCAGATAAAAGACAGTCAAAATATGTACTTTAATAGAGTGTAAGACAAGCTTGATTTGAGCAATTCACACAGTTACTGGAGAATCACTGCTGCCCCCGGGTTGCGACTTGTACTGTTATGACACCAACTTGAAAATATTTTCAATTTAGATGCATTTGATTTCCTAGTAGTAGGTTTCCTAGCTTCCTTTAATGCCTGTTGCATGTCTTCTGAAAATAGGTGCCTAAATGGGATCAAAAAACTATAATTCATGTTGTCAACTGTAGGTTAAGAGTGTTGGGGTAGATAAGAGATTCCTTGTACTGTGTGAGTGGGTTCACTGAAATATTTTTTTTTGGTAATTGCCCCTGGACAGATGCATGAGAAGGGAGAACCAGTGTTGACTAGGTCAAAAGGGAGTTGCCAGCAGTATCTCTGAAGAGTCTTCCTTTATCTTCATCAAGACCTGGTTAACATATCAAAGGGGAGAAAAGCAAAAAGGAATATTTCTGTCCACGAGAAAGAAAAGGCATTTGGTTTTCCAAGACCTGTTTGCAAACAATCCTAATACAGAACTGCTGTAACTGTTTGTTGTGAATAGAGACAAACAGATCTACTTAGGGAGCTCCCCACAGGTGGACAATCTCCTGGAAAAGCTCTGGTTGTAACATTCATTCATGAGGATCTGTTCTGGATCTTCTCAGGAAATCTATAACTGTGTTCAGCTCTGACAGAATTTAAGTTGCCTGGAGGGACAGACTGTGTTTTGAGTTGCCACCTTGCAGGATATCATGGCTCATGTGCACAGGGTGTAGATTCTAGTCCCCTCTTGTTTACGTACCACATAACTGTGGTGTTGTCTGTTTTGGCTAACAGTGGTCCTGGTGTCCACATCTGAGTCAGTGTTTTTATTGTTTTTATCAGGACCATTATATCTTTGATGCTTATGTGTTCCTTTATGAAATGAAGCTTCATATAGCTTGAACTTTGATACCTTTGGAAACTACCCCCTCAGGCAATGTAGTATTGGGGAAGAAAGAGGGAGACCTGGGTTCTTTTGTACTTGACTGGTCCACTAAAGGAGTTCCTTTCAATAAATTTCAAGACTAGAACAGGAAATATAGCGTATGTCTTTGTTGGGTTCAGAGAAACTTGAGAAACCATTGAATTTTCCTCATATTAAGTCTGGCTAAAGGAAACACAACAATGTCTGACACTATGTAATCTAGAATTCTTTGAAAATATCTTGCTGTGGAAATGGACTGGAAAGCATGATTGTGGAAATGGTTCTCTGAAAAGAGGAAAGTTATCAACAAGGAGATGTCTAGAAGGCAACTGAAAAAAATTAACCTGTGAAATGGGATAAGGGAAGATTTTTTCCAGATTTAACTTGAAACCTAAACTTTGGAAAAGATTAATGGGAAAAAAAGGATAAGAAGGTGAAAATGTCCCCTGGGAGAATGATACAATAATGAATTTTCTTTGCAGTTCTTCTTTCGGCTTTTCCCTGTTAGGGGTCGCCACAGCAGAACTCCGGTCCGCTAATGTTTGGCAGTAGATTTTTACGGTGCCAAGGTGCCAGCTTGATGCCCAACCTTCAACAAAGGCACTCCCATTCACACATGCCTTTCAAATGCCAGTCGACCGCGGGGAGGACATGCAGACTCCACACAGAAGGCACTCCAGCCGAGAATCGAACAGGAGAACCTCATGCTGTGAGGCAACAACACTACCGCTGCACCACCGCGGCTTCAATGAATTTTCTTTGTGGTAGACGCAATATTTCTAGCATCTATATCAGATGATCAAACGTTTAGTTAAGTGAATAACTAAACGTCAATCACTAATAATTGCACATACAAAACATCGAATGGCAGTTTCCACTTAGGGAAACAATGCCGTTGCCCAACGAAAAAAAATAATAATAAACACAAATGAAGTGGGGGAGCTTCGCCCCCACACACCCCCTAACTAAATTTACCAACTCCGAGATCACTCCACATTGAAGAAAGGTCAAACTCCGCTCAATGGCCAAACACCTTGTTTCACTGAGTGGAAACTGCCATTCATGGTTTTGTTCCTTGATTATTAGTGATCGACGTTTAGTTATTCGATTAAATAGAAGTTATGTTCTTACCATAACGTTCCATGTTAGTTGTCTTCTTCTCGCCTTCTTCTTGCTGGATGGGTTCGGAGCCGACCTCGGCTCCGACTCGGCCACTCTAAAGCTCGAGAGTTGGTTCCACCGGCTCGAGGCTCCCCTTATATCCCACAATGCTAGGCGAGAGTTACCTCAGATCTCGTTTGTAAGCTAACCCCAGCTTATAACAGAAACAGTATAACTGTAAAAAACAGAATCCACCTCTAACAACAGGAAGAAGAAGGGTGACCTACATCCTGAAACAAGAAATATGCCTAATAGCATATAGCTAAGAAAGAGGTGGTAGAAAGAGAGGTCACGATCACAACTCCTCTAGGTCTGTCCAGGCCAGGGGAAGGAGGGTGGGGCCTTAAGAAGAAGGCGAGAAGAAGACAACTAACATGGAACGTTATGGTAAGAACATAACTTCTATATGTTAAGTTGTCTATCTCGCCTTCATTCTTGCTGGATAGGACCGCGTCCCTAGCACCTTGTCCCGGGTGGCCTAACGGAACAGACTCCTGAGAACAGTGGAACCAAAATTAGCTCTATGCCTAGAAGCTAAATCCAACTTATAATGGGAAATAAAAGTGTGAGGAGTAGCCCAAGTAGCCGCTGCACAAATGGTGTCAATAGGCAGTCTGTCTTGGAAGGCTAGAGAAGTAGCCAAAGCTCTGGTGGAATGGGCTTTAGGCTTATTAGGCAGTTTTGGTGTCTAATCTCATAAACAAGGGTAATCAGAGATGTTAGCCATCTGGATAAAGATACCTTTGAAACTGGAAGTCCCTTTCTGCTTTCCGCATAGGAGACAAACAGCTGATCAGATTTTCTGAATTGTTTCGTCCTGTCCAAGTAGTACCTTAATTGACGATGAACATCCAGACAGTGTAATTTTTGTTCAGACCTATTTGAATACTCGGAAAAAGACAGGAGGTCAATGCCCTGGTTAAGGTTTGATGTTGAAACCCCCTTAGGAAAAAAGGACGGGTTAGTTCGTAAGGAAACTCTGTCCTAATGGAACACAGGGTAGGGAGAACGACAACTGAGTGCTTGAAGTTCTGAAATTCTTCTAGCTGATGTGATAGCCACCAGAAAGAGAGTTTTCCATGATAATAACTTTAAGGAACATGAAGCTGCAGGTTCGAAAGGGGAAAGAATCAAAGAAGCAAGAACTAAATTTAGGTCCCAAGGAGAAGGAGGATTTCTTACAGGAGGTCTGAGAAGAAAAACTCCTTTCAAAAAGGCTTTGCAGAGTTTGTGGGACATTAGGGCGGATTCAGAAATACCCACATGGAAATTAGAAATAGCTGCCAATTGAACCTTAAGAGTAGATGGAGATGAACCTGCATGGAAGAGTTCAGCAAGAAAATCAAGGACTAGTTGGATGGAAGCGGTGAAAGGATCTATGTCCTTTCCTTGTGCCCAATATGAAAAGCGTTTCCACTTACTCAAATAAATCTTTCGAGTGGAAGATTTATGGGAAGCTATCAAAATATCTCTAACAGAGTGAGATAATTGAGGAAGCCTGGCTACGGTTGGAAGTGGAGGAACCAAGCAGTGAGGTTCAGAGAGGGAGGGCGATGAAACTGACCCGACTGATGGATCAAAAGATCTGGAACTAGGTCCAGATTCCACGGTCGCTCAAAAGAAATCGATGCAGAAAGGGGAACCACACTTGTCGAGGCCAGTAAGGAGCAATGAGGATCAATGAGGCCTTCTGAGCGATAGCTTTCTGTATTACTTGAGAGATCAGTGGGAAAGGAGGAAATGCATACAGAAGTCCCGGGGCCAAACTTGGACTAAGCGTCCCTGCTGGGTTGGCCTGGTAAAGGGAATAGAGTGAAGTATTCTCTGCACTTGCTGTTTTGGGGAGTAGCAAAAGATCGCAGCAAGGCTGACCCCACTTGAGAAAAATCTCCTCACTACAGAGTCTTTCAGAGACCACTCGTGAGGCATGAGAATAGCTCTGCTCAACTTGTCCGCAATGTGATTGGACTTCCCGAGGATGTGCGTTGCTATCAGAAAACGCTGAGAAGAAATCGCCCATTGCCACAGTCTGAGTGCTTCTCGACACAGGGGGTATGATCTGGTTCCGCCTTGTTTGTTGATGTACCACACTACAGACATATTGTCTGTCTGGATTGCAATCGTTCCCAAGGGAAGAGAGTGTTGAAGGGCTTGCAACGCCAAAAGCACTGCTCTCATCTCCAGAACATTTATGTGCAAGTGGCATTCGTTTGGTTGCCATGTGCCCTGGACTGTCCTGCCCTGATAATGCCCCCCCCCACCCGATCAGGGAGGCATCCGTTGTCAGAGTAGCAACCGGAGGAGGTGGAACAAATGGTCTCCCAACAGGAGCTGGGGAAGACATCCACCACATGAGATGCTTTTGCACGCTTGCGTGATCATAATGGTGTGAGACATTGGAAGTTCCTGGTATGACCATTGAGAAAGAGCATCCACTGAAGGATCCGCATGTGGTATCTGGCCAATGGAAGGAGGGTATGGCGCTGCCATGATTCCCAACACCTTTAGAACTAACCTGGCTTTGGCTCTGTTGTTGTTGAGAAGTAGTGATACCAATTTTTGAATGTCTGATATCCTCTGGTTCGTTAGTGTTGCAGACATGTTTACAGTATCTAAATTTGCGCCTATGTAGGTAATAGTACGACAAGGCGACAAAACAGACTTTTCGCAATTTATTGAGATACCCAGTTTTTGACAGGCGAAAAGTGTAATCTCTGGCCATCAGAAGGAGATGCTTGGTGGGAGCTGTGAGGAGCCAGTCGTCCAAATATGGAAACACCTGGAATCCTTGTCGTCTCAGGTGAGAAGCTACCACTGCCATGCATTTGGTAAACACCGGGGGCAGTGGTGAGACCAAAGGGCAGGGCCCTGAATTGAAAATGACTGGTTCCCAGCCTGAAGCGGAGGAATCTTCTGGAGCGTCTGTTCATTTTATGTGATAGTACGCGTCCTGAAGGTCTATAGAGCACATCCAGTTTCCTTTTCCCAATAGGGGAAGAATGGATTGCAGCGTGTCCATCCGAAATCTTGTTTTCTTGACCGATCTGTTCAAGATACTGAGATCCAAAATTGGTCTCCAGTCCCTGTTTTCTTTGGAACTAAAAAGAACCTTGAGTAGATTCCGGATCCTAGTTGGTCTGCTGGCACTGGCTGAATAGCTCTTTTGCAAGCAGTTTTGAAATTTCGAAAGCTGCTATATCCCTTTGAGCGGTGGGACATCTGGAAGGGATTTTTGACTGATTTGGAAAGCGAAGAAAGGGAATAGAATAACCTTCGAAATGATGGAC
Source organism: Protopterus annectens (assembly GCF_019279795.1). Taxonomy (NCBI): domain Eukaryota; kingdom Metazoa; phylum Chordata; order Ceratodontiformes; family Protopteridae; genus Protopterus; species Protopterus annectens. The sequence goes on along the minus strand of NC_056745.1, from coordinate 467,328,267 downwards.
TGTACCCATTTGTCTTGTGTCAAGGATAGCCAGGCTTCTGGGTACAGTGACAATCTTCCCGACTGCCTCCGAAGATGGGCAGTCGGGCAACACCTCAGGGATGCTGAAAGGGCTTATCGGAGAACGTTTCTCGATTGCCCTGGTTCTGGACCCCTCTGCCTCTAGGGCGGCGTCTACCATTGTTGTTCCCCCTCTGCCTCTGGCGGGAACCGACTCTGTCGTCAGGCGAAGTCCCTTGGGATTGTTTACGGAACCACATCTTTCCCCTTCTGGCCTTTGGGGTAAGGCCTAGAAGGAGTAGAAAACGGACTCCGGCGGCAGAAAGGGTCTTGCCATCAGTCTCGCACCTAGTCAGGGTTTCTTTCACTTGTGGACCAAAAGAGATGATCCATCAAAGGGGAGTTCGTGAAAGACGTCTTGAAAGGTTCATAAAATTGCATAGCCGCATCCAGGCGTGCCTACGTAAGGCTACCCCTGTTCCTGCGGCTCTGCTTCGCTCCATCGGCCGCATAAGAGAGGAGGCATGGAGGAGTTAGAAATAGAATTAAGGATAGCCAGCTGCGTGTTCATTTCTCTTGAAACCCGCAGCTGTAGGGTCCTTCAGCATTTCACTCGCTTCTTTGATCAAGTCCCTTTGAAGACGAGTGAAATGGCACAGGTAATTCAGCGACGCATAGTAAATGTCGCTGAGGAGAACATCCGCTTCCATACCTATCCATGGACCTAGATTCCTTGTTAGGTGGATGGACAGGCACTGAAGGATCAGCCAGTTCCTTCTTTGTGGCGGCAGCTACCACCATAGCATCCACAGAGACTCCTTTTGATAAAAATTCCTTGTCTGATGGAGCTGTGATGAATTTGGAGGGTCTCCTGGGAGTGGGGTCCACTGAATCAGGAGCCGTCCATGCCTTTTAGCAACCACCTGCATGAGGGGGTCGAAGGGGACACCCAGGAGGTGGAAGGGCGAGAGCCAAACGCCTCAAGATACACAGATTCGTCCTCCGAAGGGTTGAGGGCTGGCCAATTTCCCTCTGTTTAAGGATCTCCAGAATGTCTGCAAATGAGACATCTTCAGAAGGGGAACGGGGAACCCTCAGAATCATCCAGATCTGTGTCCGGCGTGATAGACTCAGGTGAGTCAATGTGCTTCCTCTTGCACTTCCTCTTCCGAGGGCTCTTCTGCCAAATCAGGAGAGGCCTCGGAAGAGGATGAAATCTGCAAAGGGAGCTCCTGAGGAGTTGGCTCTCTGCGGTCCGGGATGAGGGAGTGAGTCGATTTACCCTGAGGCAGCATAGAGGGAGGGGCTGACGGAGCCGACTGTGGAGTAGAGCCAGGCTCTAACACACTCCGCATGACCTCGAAAGCACCCCTGTCAGGCAGAGCCAGAGGTCCCGCTCCGAGGAGCTAAGGACCCCCCTCAGCACCGACAGTGATGGCTCCGAGGCCGATGTCGGAGCCGAACTCACCAGCGCCGAAGCACCGAGAGGGAGAGGGGGGTCGGACAAGGGTCCGATGCCACTCACCCCCTCGGAGCCGACGAGGGAAGTCCGGCGCCGAGATTCCTCCATGGAAGAAAACGGAGCCGACGACGGAGCCGAAGACAATTGTCTCGGCTCCGAGGTGACCACAGTCTCGGTTCTGACACGACCCGGCTCCGAACTCAAGAGAGTCGAAGGAGGAAAGAGTTGATGGACCGGGGCAGGCACCGACTGATGAGTCGGGCTCTGAAGCATCTGGGCTAGTGCCTCAGACTTGAGTAGTCGACTCACCACCCTCTGAAGGTCATGATCGGACAGCCTCGATGACCTAGAGGAATGAGACCTTTGGCTCCGTTCAGACAGCAGGGGAGATCCTGGAGCCGAATGAACGGAGCCAAGAGAAGGTGACCTAGACCTCTTTCTGGTTGTCGGCTCAAGATCTTGTCGGAGCCGACACGGTACCTCGATAACCTCGGCTCCGGCGAGCCGAGGAAGCCACAGAAACTGTGGACTGAGTCTTATCGGCTCCAGCCAGAGCCGATAAAGGCAAAGGTTGAACAACCTGAGGTCTCGGCTCAGAAGCCGGCGAAGACCTCGATGCCTTGGAGGGCTTCCCTGTTGAGACAGACAGGGAATCCTCAGGCTTCAACAAGCCTCTCAGAATAAGCTTGTTTTTCTTTCCTGCAGGACCCTGGGGCTGAAGCCATGGCAAACAGCACAGGAGTCCTGCAGGTGCAAAGGCCCCAGACAATAGACACAAGAAGTGTGAGCGTCTGTCAGAGACATTTTCTGACAGCACGCATCACACTTCTTGAATCGAGACCTTTGCTTCTTTTGACATAGCCTAACTGGTGAACACAAACACACACTCAAACACACCAGTTATACCCTGTCAGAATAACAACTTTAGTAAAAATACTAAAAAATAAAGTACAATAAACAGTAGTTAAACTACACAAACACTCCCTAGGGAAGGGAAGGCCTAAGGCCCAAGGGAAGAACTAAAAGTTCTTTTAAACAAAAACGGGAAAAAATTAGGTCGGGGATAAACTTCAATGAACTACACTAATTTGAGAATAATTAAACTAAAAAAGGGGTAAAAAGAGTAACTTTTAATAGAAAAAGCTTAAACTCACCAGGAACCGGTAGAACAACCAACCTCGAAGCTGTAGCGGCAAACGAGATCTGAGGTAACTCTCGCCTAGCATTGTGGGATATAAGGGGAGCCTCGAGCCGGTGGAACCAACTCTCGAGCTTTAGAGTGGCCGAGTCGGAGCCGAGGTCGGCTCCGAACCCATCCAGCAAGAATGAAGGTGAGATAGACAACTTAACATCTAAACATTCGATCAACTAATATAGACCCATATATCTAAGTATGCTATAAAAAAGTGAAATAACTTGACTGAAAGAAATAAATGTTGAAAGGACTCCAGTCGTAAATAAACAGTTAAATACTAAAAAGTTAATTTGAGCATATTCTTTAAGGAAAACGAGGTTAAGATTTAATTTAAGAAGCAGGGTTAGTGAGCTTAAAAGAAACAGCAATTTCAACCCAGTCCTCCACCCAATTTTACAGATATTTGAAAAATGTGTAACTGAGGACATTTACAAACAGGTTTCAAAGGACCCTAGCTTCTCTTATAATATTACTAAAGAGGAAAATAAAACACTTCAACTTTTATGGAAAGATAGTGGGGTAAGGGTTATGAAGCCTGATAAGGAAGGAGGCGGGTGTTTTATGGGACTGAGGCTTACAAGAATGCCATGGCCAACCTTTTGACTAGTAATGAGACTTATACTCCGGTTTCGAGGAATGAGATATCTATTGCTTACCGGAGAATTGACTTGTACTTAGAAGAGTACTTAATAGATGGTAGGATTAGTGTGGCTACTTACAATTTTTTGGTACAGGTTAACCCTATTATACCTAACTTCTTCAGAACTGCAATCCAAATTGTAGCTTGCTACAGATCCCCCACCATGCCTCAGGATTTCCACTCCTCTTTTCTTGATATACTGGAAAATATTAGGGTTCAACCAAACACCCTAATAATGGGTGATTTCAACTACTCCACCACTAACTGGGAAAACTACTCATGTCCCAACTCCTTCGCTCAACGCTTTCTGGAATTCACAAATTCCAGTGCCCTGGATCAACTTATCCACAACCCCTCCAGGGGCAACAATATCTTAGACCTAGTCATTACTAACATGAGTGACTGGTGTTCCACACCTGAAGTCAACTCCTCGTTGGTCAGATCCGACCATAAGCTAATCACCCTAGATATCCACATCCCACCCCACTCCCCATTAAGGAAATCACAATAAAAAATTTCTCCAAAGCCAACTTCATGCTTCTTAAGACAGAAGTGGCCAACTTCATGACACCCATGCAGATGGACAATACAGTTACAACTGCTGATTCCTACACAGATGCACTCTATAAGCACTTACACAAGTGCATGGATCGTGCTATCCCAAACAGAACCAAGATGCTATCCTCCAAAAAAAGGAAGCCAATCTGGTGGTCCCCTGCCATAGACAAACTATACAACAGAAGGAAGAAATGTTTGCAAAAGAGAGTAAAATCCCATGAGTGGAGGAGTTCCCTGGTCAGCCTCAGTAAGAAGCTGAGATCCCTTATAAGATCCTCCAAAGCTAGCTACGAAAACAAAATCACCATGGATTCTAGGGACAACCACAAAGCATTCTATAGCTATGTCAAGAATCTCAATGGCAACACCCAGATCTGCTCTGAGGTACAGCACAACAGAATGAAAATTACAGAACCAGCCTATATTGCCAACACCCTGGCAGATAGGTTCAGTGCTAACTTTATCCCCCTCTCACCGCCTAAAGGGCCCATCTATACAGGAAGAATGCAGAGTCCCTATAATCACAACTATGCAGTAAAAGCTGCACTCTCTAAAGCCAAAAACACAGCATCCATTGGACCGGACAACATCCCAGGCTGCGTTTTACATGAACTTCAGAACGAACTGGCTCCCTACCTAAGCACTATGTTCAGTCATAGTCTGACATCAGGCTTTGTGCTCACTGAATGGTGCACAGCAACAGTTATCACACTCCACAAAGGGGGAGCCACCACTGATCCCAGGAACTATTGCCCCATTAACCTGATGAGCCTGGTCTGTAAGGCCAGGGAATGTATCATCATGTAACTCATAAACAAAGAGATTGGTAACCTCCAAACTCTGGACCCCACTCAGTTCAGGTTTTTAAAAGGCAGATCATGCCTCCTGAACCTGATCAACTTCTTTGAGGCGGTCACCAAAGCTGTAAATGAGGGTAGGGTGGTTCACACAGCTTATCTTGACCTCGCCAAGGTATTCAACACCATCCTCCATTCTGGAATTATAGCGAAACTCACTAAACTAGGTATAAATCCCTACATCACAAGATGGGTTGCCAACTAGTTCACTGACAGAACCCACACTGTAAAAGTTGCAGACTCCAAATCTGACTTCAAATCAGTGACAAATGGAGTACCACGGGGTTCAGTCCTGGGACCTCTCCTGTTTGGTATCTACTTCTCTGAAGTACAGGCTAACACAGAAGACCTTTGGTTAATGAAGTTCGCAGATGATTGCAAACTAGGAGCCATAGTTCAGTTCCCAAATGATGCGGACATCCTACAGAAGGGCCTCACTGATACAGATGCCTGGTGTCAGAGCCATGGCCTCAAGCTCAATGCCAAAAAGTGCATTGTCATCCCCTTTGGTAAAAACTCTGTACCCATGAAGTACCACATAGGCAGCAGTCTACTTAACACTGAATGTGTGATAAGAGACCTGGGGACCCAGGTGGACAGTAGTCTCTCCTTTATAATCACATCACCACAGTGGTCAGGAAATCCTTCTACGTGGCACACCTCATCACAAAAGGGTTCTCATCTAGGAAAAAAGAGGTCATTGTTCCCCTCTACTCGACACTCATTAGACCCATTATAGAGTACAATGCCCCTTTTGGAATGCACCTCACAAGACATTTGCAGCAGCTGGAAAGGCCACAGAAGTACCTCACAAAGAGGATTACTGGCCTCAAACAGATGCCCTACACTGACCATCTCAAAAAACTTCAGCTTTACTCCGTAGTGTATCACCTACTCCAAGGTGATCTCTGCCTAACATATAAAGCTATGTCAAACCCAGAGCTGTTGGACATGCTACACCAAAAGAAATCCCAATCCCTCTGAGCTACATGCTCTAGGGACCTAAACCTTGTCACCACAAAAAAACAGGACATGCTGGAGGGATAGATTCCTGCCCCAGAGGCTTCCCATACTCTAGAACAAGCTACCCATCTATGTCAAACAAAGTTCCTAATTAGCACTCTTCAAGAAAAATCTTGATAAGTGGATAGGAAATAGAAAATACAGCCCGGGGATCACTTCTGTGGCTCTGCTTGACAGGGGCTCAGGAAAATAACCTTCTTGGGTGGTGTAAGCCAGGGAACCTTGTTGGCTAGGCTTACTTAGGCCCTTGGGCTGATAGCCTAGTATCTATGAGCCTACAATACCAAAAATTCACAAATCAGTTGAAAATCCACCATTTAGGCCTATAGTCCACTAGCAGTATACATAGACCATAATGTGAAGAAAATAGTCTTTAATACCCACACCTGATACAAGATTCATGGGATTTCTTGAGTAGATTAAAATCTTCCATTTGGAAGGAAGATCTAATTTTTTTGACCATTGACGTAAAAGATTTGTTCCCAGTCATTCCCAAGAATAAGGGACTAACATGTTTCCATGAATCTCTTACTTTTCAACCCAATATTGTCAGACAAACTGGTTAACTTATTAGTTGACTTAATGGAACTTATTCTGGAGAACAACTACATTCACTTCCAGGGTGAATATTTTCAGGAAGTCACTGGAGTAGTGATGGGGGCAGCGTGTGCCCCCCGCTTATGTAAATTTTGTTATGTTGGGATGGGAAAGGCAATATGTCCTTAATAGTAGCTTTTCAAAATTCCTGCACTTATATGTGAGGCATTTGGATGACATCTTTATATAATGGGATGGTAACCCCGAGGGAATACCTAGATTCCTGGAGTACCTAAATGGTTGCACCACATATTTTAATTTACACATGAGTGAAACAAGGACAGAATTAACTACCTGGATGTAACTGTGTCATACGTCACTGAAGGATTTAAATCTAAATCCATAGGAACGATAACTGGTGTAACAGCTATTTGCACTATGATAGCTGTCACCCCCAATTTCAAAAAAGAAACCTAGTGAAGGGTCAAGCTATTAGGATAGCTAGGATGAAATCTGACTGGAATAAATTGGGGACAGAATTAAATAAGCTTAAAGAAATGTTCACTAACAGGGGCTACCCTAGTGAACTGGTCACCAAAATTTTGGAGGACGTTCTCAAAGGATGCGGTACTAAATACACCCCCCTTTTGGGTGTTGGGCTTGATACAGAAAACACTCAGGAGTCAGAAAAAGATAAAGCATTTATTATGGAGTTTAACCATTTTACCAAACCTTTGAGTGATATACTACAAGCTAACTGGAGCATTTTTAAAATCAGTAAAGATCTAAGTGAAATAGTGGGTGACAAGCCGAGATTCACCTACAGGATAGGAAAGAATGTTATGGAAATCCTTGAGGGTGATCAACTCAAAAATGGGGAAGTGAGAATGGGGACAACACCTTGTGGAGCATGCAACTTTTGTTCCTACATCACTGATACACAAAATCTAACCTTAGAAAATGGACTGCAGCGTAAAATCTATTTCAAAAAAGGTAATTGTGCAACCTCCAAACTGGTATATTTTGCAAAATGTGGTGGCTGCCCAATTTTTACATAGGCAAAACTGAGAGGGTGCTCAAAAATAGAATTTATGAGCACCTTTATGACATAAGAACAAGAAAAGAAACTAGTGCCTTATATAAACAATCATGTGAGTGTGTCCAATTTGGGGATTTCAAGTTTGGTACCTTGGATGTACTGAAAAAGAACCCAAGAGGAGGTGATTGGAAATTAACATTAATAAAAAAGGAGGTGATAAGGCAACTTAGGTTAAAAGCCAGCTTTCCCCTTGGTCTGAATAAATATGTATCTGTTAAACCCATTTTAAGGGAAAGGGCAGCTATTATAGGATGAATGGAGACTTAAATAATATGTTTTGGCTCTGTAATTTGGCACTATATGCATAAACGAAAAATTAATTTATTATTTTAACTTTTTAAATTTGTGGAAAAGGTTATGACACAAGCTTGGTAAACTGTTTTTTATTAACACTATAGTTATAATGTGAAAGGCTATTTTATATGACATGTACTGCAAGGGGTTAATTAAGGAGGGTATTTAAGGAAATGATGTAGAAGGCATTATTTGCCTGATGAAGTCTCTGTGGTGAGACGAAAGCACTCATGTTATTTTACTGGTTTTTATATTTTAATCAATTCTTCAAGCTATTTAGTTGTGACTGGAGTCCTTTCAACATTTATTTATTTTCAGTTATGTTACAAAAAGGATTCCAGTATAATGGTGTGTGTGTGTGTGTGTGTGTGTGTGTGTGTGTGTGTGTGTGTTTATATATATATATATATATATATATATATATATATATATATATATATATATAGATAGATATATATAGATAGATATTTCAATCAAATGTCCAAATCCATAATTACCGAACACACTTTAACGAAAGCGCTTTCACTAAACTATGTTTAAAAAAGAAAAAAACATTAAACCTACTGCTATGCAGGGGGGCAAGCCCCCCTGCACCCCACCACTTTAATATTCTCATTCAGAGGTCACACTCAGTGGGGAAAAGGGAATTTTCCCTTATCCGCACTGTAGTACGACCAGCACACAAGCATACGTATACGAATGTGCTGCTTCGGTGAACAACACTTTTGGTTAAGTATGCTCGGCAATTTATGTTTCAGTGGAAATTGCAGTCGGGGATCTGTATGGATCCCATATATATATATATATATATATATATATATATATATATATATATATATAAATTCATTGTTTGTGTGGGTTAAATTATGCAGGACAAACAAAAAGGAAGTTTAAGGTAAGGCTACAAGAGCTTACATGCACGATATAGGGAATAAACAAGGTGAAAATCCAGTAGCAGAATATGTCAATACACTACATAATGTTAAATTGGATGTTATTAGACCTTGCATGTTATTACAGATTTTACTAGGTGTGAAAAATTATGATACTTTTGAAAATAAGTTGTTAAAAAAAGAAGCTGAACTTGTTCTGAAATTCCACACTTTGATATTTAAAGGGATGGAAACTGTTATTTGATGGCTAACAGATTAATTAATGGACTGCTTTAACTAATTACTGTGGTTATTCTTTTTTGAACTTATTGTATACTTTTTTAAAACTTTAATTAGATTCTGGTTAATTGATTTTTTTATCTCACTTGATTTATTTTTAAATGTTGGTATTTTCAAAGTCTTTAAAGGCACATGTGATATATGTACATATATATGTGGGTACACTTATGAAGGGATGCCCGAGTGTCTCATGTAGTATGTGTTAAGATTAGGCAATCATTTTAGTATGGGAAAATGCCAATTCCCTGAAGCCTGCAGATGGAAATTAATGCAGCCAGGCATTTTGTGAATATTTTTATAGCTTTAAACAGAACAAATGGCAAATATTTAAAATGAAGGTGCAATCCCAGAAAAAAATATCCTAAACAACAGCTGTAGTCTTTGTGAATATGAATGCGGTGATATACATCCTTGAAATCTAGACTGACCAAGAATGAACAGTCTGGAAGAAGATGGAAAAGAGGACCTCAAAGTTATTGTTTTGAACTTTGAGACAATGAAGAAGGTATTCAGAACTGAAAGATCTAAGTCTGTCCTCCAGGTACTTTCCTTCTTGGGTACAAGAAATATCCTTGAATAGAAACCTTTTCCCATTTGGAAAGAGGAACAGCTTCTATTATCTCTTGTGATAGCATCTCTGTTAGAACTTGGGGCACACATGAGTCTGGGTCTTTGGAGGAACAGGGATCCCTGATTGTAGAGGAAGGAAAGTCCACTGTAATTTGTAGCCCTGCTGAATTATCTTCTGTACTCAAGAATCTTTGTCTCTCTAGATGCAAAGAAAGAAATTTTGGAGGATGATCAGAGTGGGGAGGGAAGAAAAGGTGAGGTTAAATGATAGTCGTATATTTTTCTTATGCAGGGAAGACCCTTGAGGTCCATTTTCTTTCTTTTCTTGAGTACCTTTCACAACTTTTCTTGTACTGCCTAGTAGATTTTTGTTTACTGGTTTATAAGACTTTCCAAAAAAGAGCCCAGGGCTGAAGGGTAATTTTGCTGATACCTTTGGGCGAGTGATGGAAAGAGATTTTTGACTCCTTGCATTAATTTCCTCTTTCCTGTAATCTTTTAAGGATTGCCAATGAGGAATTCCCAAAAAGAACACATTTTTGAGGAGGTATTCAATATTTGTGACTTGACATCTTGAGGGAAACTCTGAACTCTAACCCAAGCCTTCCTAAACATCACAATCCCTGTGGCAACAACACGTGACACAGCATCCACTACATCATATACACATTTTGTTGAGAGTTTTGTGACCTGGGAATCAGAATATATACATATGTATGCATATTTGTATAGATATATATATATGTATATATATATATATATATATATATATATATATATATATATATATATATGTGTGTGTGTGTGTGTGTATACACAGATATATATCTATAAATATGATACAGCACATAAGAATGACATATATGACCACAGGCACCACCAATGGGGGTGAGGGGGATCAATCAACATATGTGTTACATGTACCGATATCCCCCCCCAGCCAAACAGTTGAAACATACAAACAAACGGCAGGTATTGAGACATGTAGGACAGCCATATCCACACACACACTGTTAAACCAACATTACTCCAAATGCAGTATAGCAGCAATTACAGTCTGTAGTCAGGTCAGGCACATCCCCCTCCTGTGTGTTGCCCTGTTTCCACAGTATATGTTGTTAGAGGTAAAGCCCCAATCCATCTGAGATGCTGTTTGCCAAACAAAAGATCTAGTTCCTGCTCACAGTGAATGAAAAGGGCCAACACCAACATGATGTTCCTAGATATAGGCGTGTTTCCATGCAATTGGCTATCACAATGTTACCACAGCTGTTCCACATGCAATTGGCTAGGGAAGGGCTGCAATTCGTGAAGAGGCCATCAGCTGATCATGAGCATCACTTAAAATACATATGCTGCTGCCTAAGCAAAGCAGGTGTAGGTCTCCACATCCACCAGAGAGGGAATGGGAGAGGCACACAGAAACTAAGACTAGTCAGGGAGGGGTGGGAGAGTAAAACCTAAGCATGTTTGTGTCACACACCTACCAGCACAGGGTATCAAACCCCTGGTGACTATGTAGTGCTATCACAGGTCTGTGCAGTTATTGGATATGCCACATGGGTTACCTGTTGTGGAGCCCTCAGAACATATATGTGATGGTGAGTGACATCTGCAACAGGGAAATGGCAGCTATACGGTAGGTGATGTACACATGCCTGTCCGCATGCACAGGTGCCACCTTCAACACAGCCACACTCTCACAGGGACACATACACATTGACACACTTGGCAGGGCCAGGATTACAACCCATCAGTAGTGGGACTGCCACAACACATCACTGTGCAGGTATCACATGCACCACATGGGTCATATGGAGGTTGTATGGGCAAAGAGTATGGGGAGGTGTCTGAAATCAGACAGCATGCATCAGTATGCCACTGGGGGTTGTAGTAAGTGTGGATGTGATCTTATGCATAATACAACATACATACAAACACACAGGGTGCCAGTACTGACATATATTGATAGCATGCTACTGGCATTCCCTGGTGTCAGTGGCATCTCTCCATACGGGGCATGTTGTCAGGTATGGTATGTCCTTTGTGGGTCACATATGATGGCACCACAGGTGTTCAGTGGGGAACA